>NW_026973900.1:300000-457500 GCF_034640455.1 Diachasmimorpha longicaudata | reverse complement strand
CTCTCTCTCTCTGACTCTCTCTCTGTCTCTCTCGGTCTCACTCTCTGTCTCTCTCTGTCTCTTTCGGTCTCTCTCTCTCTGTCTCTCTCTATCTCTCGCTGTCTCTCGCTGTCTCTCACTTGCTCTCTCGGTCACTTTCTGTCTCCGTCTATCTCTCTCTGTCTCTCTCGGGCTCTCTCTCTGACTCTCTCTGTCTCTCTCTGTCTTTTTCTGGCTCTTTCTGTCTCCCCCTGTCCCTCTCCGTCGATTTCTATCTCTCTCTGTCTCTCTCTGTCCGTCTCGGTCTGTCTCTGTGTCTCTCTGTCCCTCGCTGTCTCTCACTGGCTCTCTCGGTCTCGCTGTGATGCTCTCCGTCTCTGTCTGTCTCTGTCTGTAGCTGTCTGTCTCTGTCTGTTCCTCTCTCTCTCCCGGCGTCTTTCGGCGTCGCTCTGTGTCTCTCAGACCCTCTCTGTCTCTCTCTCTCTCTCTATCTGTCTCTTTCTCTGTCTCTCTCTGTCTCTTTCTCTCTCTCTCTGTCTATCGCTGTCTCTCACTGGCTCTTTCGGACATTCTCTGTCTCGCTGTCACGCTCTCTGTCTCTGTCTGTCTCTGTCTGTCTCTCTCTGTCTCTCTGTTCCTCTCTGTCTCTCCCGGCGTCTCTTGGCGTCGCTCTGTGTCCCCCTGACTCTCTCTGTCTCTCTCTCTCTCCCGCGGTCCCTCGCTGTCTCTCGCTGCTTCACCCTATCCCTCTCTCTCTCTTTGTCCGTCTCTGTCTCTCTCTGCCCGTCTCTGTCTCTTTCTGTCCGTGTCTGTCTCTCTCTGCCCCTCTCCGTCTCTCTCACTGTCCGTCTCTGTCTCTCCCTGACTCTCTCTGTCTCTCTCTGTCTCTCTCTGTCTCTCTCTGTCGCTCTCTGTCTCTCGCTATCTCTCGCTGTCTCTGTCTGTCTCTGTCTGTCTCTCTCTGTCGCTCTCTGTCTCTCGCTATCTCTCGCTGTCTCTGTCTGTCTCTGTCTGTCTCTCTCTGTCTGTCTGTTCCTCTCTGTCTCTCCCGGCGTCTCTCGGCGTCGCTCTGTGTCTCTCTGACTCTCTCTGTCTCTCGTTGTCTCTCTCTGTCACTCTCTCTCCCACTATGACCCTCTCTGTCTCCCTCTGCTTCTGTCTGTCTCTCACTCCCGCTGTCTGCCGCTCTCCGTCTCTCTGTGTCCCTCTCTCTCGCTTTGTCCGTCTCTGTGTCTCTCTGGCTCTCTCTGTCTCGCTCTGTGTCTCTCTGGCTCTCTCTGTCTCGCTCTGTGTCTCTCTGACTCTCTCTGTCTCTCTCTGACGCTCTCTGTCGCTCTCTGTCTCTCTCTGTCTCTCTATGAGTCTCTCTGTTTCCTTCTGTCTCTCTCTGTCTTTCTCTCTCTCTCTCTCTCTGCCTCTCTCTGCCGCTCTCGGTCTCTCTCTGTGTCTCTCTGTCTCTCTCTGACTCTCTCTGTCGCTCTCTGTCTCTCTCTGTCTCTCTCTCTGTCTTTCTCTCTCTCTCTCTGCCTCTCACTGCTGCTCTCGGTCTGTCTCTGTGTCTCTCTGTCTCTCTCTGTCCGTCGCTGTGTGTCTCTGTCTGTCTCTGTCTCTCTCTGCCCCTCTCCGTTCTCTCGGTGTCCGTCTCTGTCACTCTCTGACTCTCACGGTCACTTTCTCTCTGTCTATCTCTCTCTGTCTCTCTCGGGCTCTCTCTCTGACTTTCTCTGTCTCTCTCTGTCTCTTTCTGGCTCTTTCTGTCTCCCCCTGTCCCTCTCCGTCGATTTCTATCTCTCTCTGTCTCTCTCTGTCCGTCTCGGTCTGTCTCTGTGTCTCTCTGTCCCTCGCTGTCTCTCACTGGCTCTCTCGGTCTCTGTCGGTCTCGCTGTGATGCTCTCCGTCTCTGTCTGTCTCTGTCTGTAGCTGTCTGTCTCTGTCTGTTCCTCTCTCTCTCCCGGCGTCTTTCGGCGTCGCTCTGTGTCTCTCAGACTCTCTCTGTCTCTCTCTCTCTATCTGTCTCTTTCTCTCTCTCTCTGTCTATCGCTGTCTCTCACTGGCTCTTTCGGGCATTCTCTGTCTCGCTGTCACGCTCTCTGTCTCTGTCTGTCTCTCTCTGTCTGTCTGTTCCTCTCTGTCTCTCCCGGCGTCTCTCGCCGTCGCTCTGTGTCTCTCTGTGTCTCTCTGCCTCTCTCTGTCTCTCTCTGTCTCTCTCTCTCTGTCTCTATCTGTCTCTCTCTGTCACTCTCTCTCTCACTATGACCCTCTCTGTCTCCCTCTGCTTCTGTCTGTCTCTCCCTCCCGCGGTCTGCCGCTCTCTGTCTCACCCTGTCCCGCTCTCACTCTCTCTCTCTCTCTCTGTGTCCGTCTCTGTCTCTCACTGGCTCTCTCAGGCTCTCTCTGTCACGGTCTGTCTCTCTCTGTCTCTCTCTGACTCTCTCTGTCGCTATCTGTCTCTCTCTGTCCGTCTCTGTCTCTCTCTGACTCTCTCTGTCTCTTTCGGTCTCTGTCTATCTCACTCTGTCTCTCTCGGGTTCTCTCTGTCTGTCTTTGTCTCTCTCTGTCACTCTCTCTCTCACTATGACCCTCTCTGTCTCTCTCTGCTTCTGTCTGTTTTTCACTCCCGCTGTCTGCCGCTCTCCGTCTCTCCGTGTCCCTCTCTCTCGCTTTGTCCGTCTCTGTGTCTCTCTGGCTCTCTCTGTCTCGCTCTGTGTCTCTCTGACTCTCTCTGTCTCTCTCTGACGCTCTCTGTCGCTCTCTGTCTCTCTCTGTCTCTCTATGAGTCTCTCTGTTTCCTTCTGTCTCTCTCTGTCACCTCTCTGTCTCCCTCCGTCGCTCTCTCTGTCTTTCTCTCTCTCTCTCTCTTCCGCTCTCGGTCTCTCTCTGTTTCTCTCTGTCTCTCTCTTGTGTCTCTCTGTCTCTCTCTGACTCTCTCTGTCGCTCTCTGTCTCTCTCTGTCTCTCTATGAGTCTCTCTGTTTCCTTCTGTCTCTCTCTGTCACCTCTCTGCCTCCCTCTGTCGCTCTCTCTGTCCTTCTCTCTCTCTCTCTCTGCCTCTCCCTGTCTCTCTCTGTCTCTTTATGTCGCTTTCTGTCTCGCCCTGTCCATCTTCGTCTATTTCTATCTCTCTCTGTCTCTCTCTGTCCGTCTCTGTCTCTCTCTGCCCCTCTCTGTCTCTCTCTGTCCCTTTCTGACTCTCTCTGTCTGTGTCTGTCTCTTTCTGGCTCTTTCTGTCTCCCCCTGTCCCTCTCCGACGATTTCTATCTCTCTCTGTCTCTCTCTGTCCCTCTCTGTCTCTGTCTGTCCGTGTCTGTCTCTCTCTGCCCCTCTCCGTCTCTCTCTGTCTCGCTCTGTCCGTCTCTGTCTCTCTCGGGCTCTCGCTCTTTCCGTCTCTGTCTCTCTCGGGCTCTCTCTCTGACCTCTCTCTGTCACTCTCTCGCTCACTATGACCCTCTCTGTCTCTCTCTGCTTCTGTCTGTCTCTCTCTGTCCCTCTCTGTTTCGCTCTGTTCATCTCTGTCTCTCTCTGTCCGGCTCTGTCTCTCTCGTTCTCTCTCGGACTCTCTCACTCTCTGTCTGTCTCTGTCTTTCTCTGGCTCCTCTTTCTGTCTCTCCCGGCGTCTCTCTGGGTCTCTGACTCTCTTTGACTCCCTGTGTCTCTTTCTGTCACCTCTCTGTCTCTCTCTCTCTCTCTGACTCTCTCTCTGTCTCTCTCGGTCCTTCTCTCTGTCTCTCTCTCTGTCTCTTTCGGTCTCTCTCTCTCTGTTTCTCTCTATCTCTCGCTGTCTCTCACTTGCACTCTCGGGCTCTCTCTGTCTCTCGCTCTCTGTCTCTCTTTGTCTCTCTGTGTCATTCTCCCTCTCACTATGACCCTCTCTGTCTCTCTCTGCTTCTGTCTGTCTCGCACTCCCGCTGTCTGCCGCTCTCCGTCTCTCCGTGTCCCTCTCTCTCGCTTTGTCCGTCTCTGTGTCTCTCTGGCTCTCTCTGTCTCGCTCTGTGTCTCTCTGACTCTCTCTGTCTCTCTCTGACGCTCTCTGTCGCTCTCTGTCTCTCTCTGTCTCTCTATGAGTCTCTCTGTTTCCTTCTATCTCTCTCTGTCTTTCTCTCTCTCTCTCTCTGCCTCTCTCTGCCGCTCTCGGTCTCTCTCTGTGTCTCTCTGTCTCTCTCTGACTCTCTCTGTCGCTCTCTGTCTCTCTCTGTCTCTCTCTCTGTCTTTCTCTCTCTCTCTCTGCCTCTCACTGCTGCTCTCGGTCTGTCTCTGTGTCTCTCTGTCTCTCTCTGTCCGTCGCTGTGTGTCTCTGTCTGTCTCTGTCTCTCTCTGCCCCTCTCCGTTCTCTCGGTGTCCGTCTGTGTCACTCTCTGACTCTCACGGTCACTTTCTGTCTCTGTCTATCTCTCTCTGTCTCTCTCGGGCTCTCTCTCTGACTCTCTCTGTCTCTCTCTATCCCTTTCTGGCTCTTTCTGTCTCCCCCTGTCCCTCTCCGTCGATTTCTATCTCTCTCTGTTTCTCTCTGTCCGTCTCGGTCTGTCTCTGTGTCTCTCTGTCCCTCGCTGTCTCTCACTGGCTCTCTCGGTCTCTGTCGGTCTCGCTGTGATGCTCTCCGTCTCTGTCTGTCTCTGTCTGTATCTGTCTGTCTCTGTCTGTTCCTCTCTCTCTCCCGGCGTCTTTCGGCGTCCCTCTGTGTCTCTCAGACTCTCTCTGTCTCTCTCTCTCTATCTGTCTCTTTCTCTGTCTCTCTCTGTCTCTTTCTGTCTCTCTCTGTCTATCGCTGACTCTCACTGGCTCTTCCGGGCATTCTCTGTCTCGCTGTCACGCTCTCTGTCTCTGTCTGTCTCTCTGTCTCTCTCTGTCTGTCTGTTCCTCTCTGTCTCTCCCGGCGTCTCTGGGCGTCGCTGTGTGTCTCTCTGTGTCTCTCTGACTCTCTCTGTCACTCTCTGTCTCTCGCTCTCTCTCGCTGTCTCTCGCTGTCTCTCACTGTCTCTCTCTGTCTCTCTCTGTCTCTCTCTCTCTCTCTGCCTCTTACTGCTGCTCTCGGTCTGTCTCTGTGTCTCTCTGCCTCGCTCTGTCCGTCTCTGTGTGTTTCTGTCTGTCTCTGTCTCTCTCTGCCCCTCTCCGTTCTCTCAGTGTCCGTCTCTGTCTCTCTCTGACTCTCTCGGTCACTTTCTGTCTCTGTTTATCTCTCTCTGTCTCTCTCGGGCTCTCTCTCTCTCTGACTCTCTTTGTCTCTCTCTGTCCCTTTCTGGCTCTTTCTGGCTCTTTCTGTCTCCCCCTGTCCCTCTCCATCGAATTCTATCTCTCTCTGTCTGTCTCTGTCTGTCTCTGTCTCCTCTTTCTGTCTCTCCCGGCGTCTCTCTGGGTCTCTGACTCTCTTTGACTCCCTGTGTCTCTTTCTGTCACCTCTCTGTCTCCCTCTCTCTCTCTCTGACTCTCTCTCTGTCTCTCTCGGTCTCACTCTCTGTCTCTCTCTGTCTCTTTCGGTCTCTCTCTCTCTGTCTCTCTCTATCTCTCGCTGTCTCTCGCTGTCTCTCACTTGCTCTCTCGGTCACTTTCTGTCTCCGTCTATCTCTCTCTGTCTCTCTCGGGCTCTCTCTCTGACTCTCTCTGTCTCTCTCTGTCTTTTTCTGGCTCTTTCTGTCTCCCCCTGTCCCTCTCCGTCGATTTCTATCTCTCTCTGTCTCTCTCTGTCCGTCTCGGTCTGTCTCTGTGTCTCTCTGTCCCTCGCTGTCTCTCACTGGCTCTCTCGGTCTCGCTGTGATGCTCTCCGTCTCTGTCTGTCTCTGTCTGTAGCTGTCTGTCTCTGTCTGTTCCTCTCTCTCTGCCGGCGTCTTTCGGCGTCGCTCTGTGTCTCTCAGACCCTCTCTGTCTCTCTCTCTCTCTCTCTATCTGTCTCTTTCTCTGTCTCTCTCTGTCTCTTTCTCTCTCTCTCTGTCTATCGCTGTCTCTCACTGGCTCTTTCGGACATTCTCTGTCTCGCTGTCACGCTCTCTGTCTCTGTCTGTCTCTGTCTGTCTCTCTCTGTCTCTCTGTTCCTCTCTGTCTCTCCCGGCGTCTCTTGGCGTCGCTCTGTGTCCCCCTGACTCTCTCTGTCTCTCTCTCTCCCGCTGTCCCTCGCTGTCTCTCGCTGCTTCACCCTATCCCTCTCTCTCTCTTTGTCCGTCTCTGTCTCTCTCTGCCCGTCTCTGTCTCTTTCTGTCGGTGTCTGTCTCTCTCTGCCCCTCTCCGTCTCTCTCACTGTCCGTCTCTGTCTCTCCCTGACTCTCTCTGTCTCTCTCTGTCTCTCTCTGTCTCTCTCTGTCGCTCTCTGTCTCTCGCTATCTCTCGCTGTCTCTGTCTGTCTCTGTCTGTCTCTCTCTGTCGCTCTCTGTCTCTCGCTATCTCTCGCTGTCTCTGTCTGTCTCTGTCTGTCTCTCTCTGTCTGTCTGTGCCTCTCTGTCTCTCCCGGCGTCTCTCGGCGTCGCTCTGTGTCTCTCTGACTCTCTCTGTCTCTCGTTGTCTCTCTCTGTCACTCTCTCTCCCACTATGACCCTCTCTGTCTCCCTCTGCTTCTGTCTGTCTCTCACTCCCGCTGTCTGCCGCTCTCCGTCTCTCTGTGTCCCTCTCTCTCGCTTTGTCCGTCTCTGTGTCTCTCTGGCTCTCTCTGTCTCGCTCTGTGTCTCTCTGGCTCTCTCTGTCTCGCTCTGTGTCTCTCTGACTCTCTCTGTCTCTCTCTGACGCTCTCTGTCGCTCTCTGTCTCTCTCTGTCTCTCTATGAGTCTCTCTGTTTCCTTCTGTCTCTCTCTGTCTTTCTCTCTCTCTCTCTCTCTGCCTCTCTCTGCCGCTCTCGGTCTCTCTCTGTGTCTCTCTGTCTCTCTCTGACTCTCTCTGTCGCTCTCTGTCTCTCTCTGTCTCTCTCTCTGTCTTTCTCTCTCTCTCTCTGCCTCTCACTGCTGCTCTCGGTCTGTCTCTGTGTCTCTCTGTCTCTCTCTGTCCGTCGCTGTGTGTCTCTGTCTGTCTCTGTCTCTCTCTGCCCCTCTCCGTTCTCTCGGTGTCCGTCTCTGTCACTCTCTGACTCTCACGGTCACTTTCTCTCTGTCTATCTCTCTCTGTCTCTCTCGGGCTCTCTCTCTGACTTTCTCTGTCTCTCTCTGTCTCTTTCTGGCTCTTTCTGTCTCCCCCTGTCCCTCTCCGTCGATTTCTATCTCTCTCTGTCTCTCTCTGTCCGTCTCGGTCTGTCTCTGTGTCTCTCTGTCCCTCGCTGTCTCTCACTGGCTCTCTCGGTCTCTGTCGGTCTCGCTGTGATGCTCTCCGTCTCTGTCTGTCTCTGTCTGTAGCTGTCTGTCTCTGTCTGTTCCTCTCTCTCTCCCGGCGTCTTTCGGCGTCGCTCTGTGTCTCTCAGACTCTCTCTGTCTCTCTCTCTCTATCTGTCTCTTTCTCTGTCTCTCTCTGTCTCTTTCTCTCTCTCTCTGTCTATCGCTGTCTCTCACTGGCTCTTTCGGGCATTCTCTGTCTCGCTGTCACGCTCTCTGTCTCTGTCTGTCTCTCTCTGTCTGTCTGTTCCTCTCTGTCTCTCCCGGCGTCTCTCGCCGTCGCTCTGTGTCTCTCTGTGTCTCTCTGCCTCTCTCTGTCTCTCTCTGTCTCTCTCTCTCTGTCTCTATCTGTCTCTCTCTGTCACTCTCTCTATCACTATGACCCTCTCTGTCTCCCTCTGCTTCTGTCTGTCTCTCCCTCCCGCGGTCTGCCGCTCTCTGTCTCACCCTGTCCCGCTCTCACTCTCTCTCTCTCTCTCTCTGTGTCCGTCTCTGTCTCTCACTGGCTCTCTCAGGCTCTCTCTGTCACGGTCTGTCTCTCTCTGTCTCTCTCTGACTCTCTCTGTCGCTATCTGTCTCTCTCTGTCCGTCTCTGTCTCTCTCTGACTCTCTCTGTCTCTTTCGGTCTCTGTCTATCTCACTCTGTCTCTCTCGGGTTCTCTCTGTCTGTCTTTGTCTCTCTCTGTCACTCTCTCTCTCTCACTATGACCCTCTCTGTCTCTCTCTGCTTCTGTCTGTTTTTCACTCCCGCTGTCTGCCGCTCTCCGTCTCTCCGTGTCCCTCTCTCTCGCTTTGTCCGTCTCTGTGTCTCTCTGGCTCTCTCTGTCTCGCTCTGTGTCTCTCTGACTCTCGCTGTCTCTCTCTGACGCTCTCTGTCGCTCTCTGTCTCTCTCTGTCTCTCTATGAGTCTCTCTGTTTCCTTCTGTCTCTCTCTGTCACCTCTCTGTCTCCCTCCGTCGCTCTCTCTGTCTTTCTCTCTCTCTCTCTCTGCCGCTCTCGGTCTCTCTCTGTTTCTCTCTGTCTCTCTCTTGTGTCTCTCTGTCTCTCTCTGACTCTCTCTGTCGCTCTCTGTCTCTCTCTGTCTCTCTATGAGTCTCTCTGTTTCCTTCTGTCTCTCTCTGTCACCTCTCTGCCTCCCTCTGTCGCTCTCTCTGTCCTTCTCTCTCTCTCTCTCTGCCTCTCTCTGTCTCTCTCTGTCTCTTTATGTCGCTTTCTGTCTCGCCCTGTCCATCTTCGTCTATTTCTATCTCTCTCTGTCTCTCTCTGTCCGTCTCTGTCTCTCTCTGCCCCTCTCTGTCTCTCTCTGTCCCTTTCTGACTCTCTCTGTCTGTGTCTGTCTCTTTCTGGCTCTTTCTGTCTCCCCCTGTCCCTCTCCGACGATTTCTATCTCTCTCTGTCTCTCTCTGTCCCTCTCTGTCTCTGTCTGTCCGTGTCTGTCTCTCTCTGCCCCTCTCCGTCTCTCTCTGTCTCGCTCTGTCCGTCTCTGTCTCTCTCGGGCTCTCGCTCTTTCCGTCTCTGTCTCTCTCGGGCTCTCTCTCTGACCTCTCTCTGTCACTCTCTCGCTCACTATGACCCTCTCTGTCTCTCTCTGCTTCTGTCTGTCTCTCTCTGTCCCTCTCTGTTTCGCTCTGTTCATCTCTGTCTCTCTCTGTCCGGCTCTGTCTCTCTCGTTCTCTCTCGGACTCTCTCACTCTCTGTCTGTCTCTGTCTTTCTCTGGCTCCTCTTTCTGTCTCTCCCGGCGTCTCTCTGGGTCTCTGACTCTCTTTGACTCCCTGTGTCTCTTTCTGTCACCTCTCTGTCTCTCTCTCTCTCTCTGACTCTCTCTCTGTCTCTCTCGGTCCTTCTCTCTGTCTCTCTCTCTGTCTCTTTCGGTCTCTCTCTCTCTGTTTCTCTCTATCTCTCGCTGTCTCTCGCTGTCTCTCACTTGCACTCTCGGGCTCTCTCTGTCTCTCGCTCTCTGTCTCTCTTTGTCTCTCTGTGTCATTCTCCCTCTCACTATGACCCTCTCTGTCTCTCTCTGCTTCTGTCTGTCTCGCACTCCCGCTGTCTGCCGCTCTCCGTCTCTCCGTGTCCCTCTCTCTCGCTTTGTCCGTCTCTGTGTCTCTCTGGCTCTCTCTGTCTCGCTCTGTGTCTCTCTGACTCTCTCTGTCTCTCTCTGACGCTCTCTGTCGCTCTCTGTCTCTCTCTGTCTCTCTATGAGTCTCTCTGTTTCCTTCTATCTCTCTCTGTCTTTCTCTCTCTCTCTCTCTGCCTCTCTCTGCCGCTCTCGGTCTCTCTCTGTGTCTCTCTGTCTCTCTCTGACTCTCTCTGTCGCTCTCTGTCTCTCTCTGTCTCTCTCTCTGTCTTTCTCTCTCTCTCTCTGCCTCTCACTGCTGCTCTCGGTCTGTCTCTGTGTCTCTCTGTCTCTCTCTGTCCGTCGCTGTGTGTCTCTGTCTGTCTCTGTCTCTCTCTGCCCCTCTCCGTTCTCTCGGTGTCCGTCTGTGTCACTCTCTGACTCTCACGGTCACTTTCTGTCTCTGTCTATCTCTCTCTGTCTCTCTCGGGCTCTCTCTCTGACTCTCTCTGTCTCTCTCTATCCCTTTCTGGCTCTTTCTGTCTCCCCCTGTCCCTCTCCGTCGATTTCTATCTCTCTCTGTTTCTCTCTGTCCGTCTCGGTCTGTCTCTGTGTCTCTCTGTCCCTCGCTGTCTCTCACTGGCTCTCTCGGTCTCTGTCGGTCTCGCTGTGATGCTCTCCGTCTCTGTCTGTCTCTGTCTGTATCTGTCTGTCTCTGTCTGTTCCTCTCTCTCTCCCGGCGTCTTTCGGCGTCCCTCTGTGTCTCTCAGACTCTCTCTGTCTCTCTCTCTCTATCTGTCTCTTTCTCTGTCTCTCTCTGTCTCTTTCTGTCTCTCTCTGTCTATCGCTGACTCTCACTGGCTCTTCCGGGCATTCTCTGTCTCGCTGTCACGCTCTCTGTCTCTGTCTGTCTCTCTGTCTCTCTCTGTCTGTCTGTTCCTCTCTGTCTCTCCCGGCGTCTCTGGGCGTCGCTGTGTGTCTCTCTGTGTCTCTCTGACTCTCTCTGTCACTCTCTGTCTCTCGCTCTCTCTCGCTGTCTCTCGCTGTCTCTCACGGTCTCTCTCTGTCTCTCTCTGTCTCTCTCTCTCTCTCTGCCTCTTACTGCTGCTCTCGGTCTGTCTCTGTGTCTCTCTGCCTCGCTCTGTCCGTCTCTGTGTGTTTCTGTCTGTCTCTGTCTCTCTCTGCCCCTCTCCGTTCTCTCAGTGTCCGTCTCTGTCTCTCTCTGACTCTCTCGGTCACTTTCTGTCTCTGTTTATCTCTCTCTGTCTCTCTCGGGCTCTCTCTCTCTCTGACTCTCTTTGTCTCTCTCTGTCCCTTTCTGGCTCTTTCTGGCTCTTTCTGTCTCCCCCTGTCCCTCTCCATCGAATTCTATCTCTCTCTGTCTGTCTCTGTCTGTCTCTGTCTCCTCTTTCTGTCTCTCCCGGCGTCTCTCTGGGTCTCTGACTCTCTTTGACTCCCTGTGTCTCTTTCTGTCACCTCTCTGTCTCCCTCTCTCTCTCTCTGACTCTCTCTCTGTCTCTCTCGGTCTCACTCTCTGTCTCTCTCTGTCTCTTTCGGTCTCTCTCTCTCTGTCTCTCTCTATCTCTCGCTGTCTCTCGCTGTCTCTCACTTGCTCTCTCGGTCACTTTCTGTCTCCGTCTATCTCTCTCTGTCTCTCTCGGGCTCTCTCTCTGACTCTCTCTGTCTCTCTCTGTCTTTTTCTGGCTCTTTCTGTCTCCCCCTGTCCCTCTCCGTCGATTTCTATCTCTCTCTGTCTCTCTCTGTCCGTCTCGGTCTGTCTCTGTGTCTCTCTGTCCCTCGCTGTCTCTCACTGGCTCTCTCGGTCTCGCTGTGATGCTCTCCGTCTCTGTCTGTCTCTGTCTGTAGCTGTCTGTCTCTGTCTGTTCCTCTCTCTCTCCCGGCGTCTTTCGGCGTCGCTCTGTGTCTCTCAGACCCTCTCTGTCTCTCTCTCTCTCTCTCTATCTGTCTCTTTCTCTGTCTCTCTCTGTCTCTTTCTCTCTCTCTCTGTCTATCGCTGTCTCTCACTGGCTCTTTCGGACATTCTCTGTCTCGCTGTCACGCTCTCTGTCTCTGTCTGTCTCTGTCTGTCTCTCTCTGTCTCTCTGTTCCTCTCTGTCTCTCCCGGCGTCTCTTGGCGTCGCTCTGTGTCCCCCTGACTCTCTCTGTCTCTCTCTCTCTCCCGCTGTCCCTCGCTGTCTCTCGCTGCTTCACCCTATCCCTCTCTCTCTCTTTGTCCGTCTCTGTCTCTCTCTGCCCGTCTCTGTCTCTTTCTGTCGGTGTCTGTCTCTCTCTGCCCCTCTCCGTCTCTCTCACTGTCCGTCTCTGTCTCTCCCTGACTCTCTCTGTCTCTCTCTGTCTCTCTCTGTCTCTCTCTGTCGCTCTCTGTCTCTCGCTATCTCTCGCTGTCTCTGTCTGTCTCTGTCTGTCTCTCTCTGTCGCTCTCTGTCTCTCGCTATCTCTCGCTGTCTCTGTCTGTCTCTGTCTGTCTCTCTCTGTCTGTCTGTTCCTCTCTGTCTCTCCCGGCGTCTCTCGGCGTCGCTCTGTGTCTCTCTGACTCTCTCTGTCTCTCGTTGTCTCTCTCTGTCACTCTCTCTCCCACTATGACCCTCTCTGTCTCCCTCTGCTTCTGTCTGTCTCTCACTCCCGCTGTCTGCCGCTCTCCGTCTCTCTGTGTCCCTCTCTCTCGCTTTGTCCGTCTCTGTGTCTCTCTGGCTCTCTCTGTCTCGCTCTGTGTCTCTCTGGCTCTCTCTGTCTCGCTCTGTGTCTCTCTGACTCTCTCTGTCTCTCTCTCTCTCCCGCTGTCCCTCGCTGTCTCTCGCTGCTTCACCCTATCCCTCTCTCTCTCTTTGTCCGTCTCTGTCTCTCTCTGCCCGTCTCTGTCTCTTTCTGTCGGTGTCTGTCTCTCTCTGCCCCTCTCCGTCTCTCTCACTGTCCGTCTCTGTCTCTCCCTGACTCTCTCTGTCTCTCTCTGTCTCTCTCTGTCTCTCTCTGTCGCTCTCTGTCTCTCGCTATCTCTCGCTGTCTCTGTCTGTCTCTGTCTGTCTCTCTCTGTCGCTCTCTGTCTCTCGCAATCTCTCGCTGTCTCTGTCTGTCTCTGTCTGTCTCTCTCTGTCTGTCTGTTCCTCTCTGTCTCTCCCGGCGTCTCTCGGCGTCGCTCTGTGTCTCTCTGACTCTCTCTGTCTCTCGTTGTCTCTCTCTGTCACTCTCTCTCCCACTATGACCCTCTCTGTCTCCCTCTGCTTCTGTCTGTCTCTCACTCCCGCTGTCTGCCGCTCTCCGTCTCTCTGTGTCCCTCTCTCTCGCTTTGTCCGTCTCTGTGTCTCTCTGGCTCTCTCTGTCTCGCTCTGTGTCTCTCTGGCTCTCTCTGTCTCGCTCTGTGTCTCTCTGACTCTCTCTGTCTCTCTCTGACGCTCTCTGTCGCTCTCTGTCTCTCTCTGTCTCTCTATGAGTCTCTCTGTTTCCTTCTGTCTCTCTCTGTCTTTCTCTCTCTCTCTCTCTCTGCCTCTCTCTGCCGCTCTCGGTCTCTCTCTGTGTCTCTCTGTCTCTCTCTGACTCTCTCTGTCGCTCTCTGTCTCTCTCTGTCTCTCTCTCTGTCTTTCTCTCTCTCTCTCTGCCTCTCACTGCTGCTCTCGGTCTGTCTCTGTGTCTCTCTGTCTCTCTCTGTCCGTCGCTGTGTGTCTCTGTCTGTCTCTGTCTCTCTCTGCCCCTCTCCGTTCTCTCGGTGTCCGTCTCTGTCACTCTCTGACTCTCACGGTCACTTTCTCTCTGTCTATCTCTCTCTGTCTCTCTCGGGCTCTCTCTCTGACTTTCTCTGTCTCTCTCTGTCTCTTTCTGGCTCTTTCTGTCTCCCCCTGTCCCTCTCCGTCGATTTCTATCTCTCTCTGTCTCTCTCTGTCCGTCTCGGTCTGTCTCTGTGTCTCTCTGTCCCTCGCTGTCTCTCACTGGCTCTCTCGGTCTCTGTCGGTCTCGCTGTGATGCTCTCCGTCTCTGTCTGTCTCTGTCTGTAGCTGTCTGTCTCTGTCTGTTCCTCTCTCTCTCCCGGCGTCTTTCGGCGTCGCTCTGTGTCTCTCAGACTCTCTCTGTCTCTCTCTCTCTATCTGTCTCTTTCTCTGTCTCTCTCTGTCTCTTTCTCTCTCTCTCTGTCTATCGCTGTCTCTCACTGGCTCTTTCGGGCATTCTCTGTCTCGCTGTCACGCTCTCTGTCTCTGTCTGACTCTCTCTGTCTGTCTGTTCCTCTCTGTCTCTCCCGGCGTCTCTCGCCGTCGCTCTGTGTCTCTCTGTGTCTCTCTGCCTCTCTCTGTCTCTCTCTGTCTCTCTCTCTCTGTCTCTATCTGTCTCTCTCTGTCACTCTCTCTATCACTATGACCCTCTCTGTCTCCCTCTGCTTCTGTCTGTCTCTCCCTCCCGCGGTCTGCCGCTCTCTGTCTCACCCTGTCCCGCTCTCACTCTCTCTCTCTCTCTCTCTGTGTCCGTCTCTGTCTCTCACTGGCTCTCTCAGGCTCTCTCTGTCACGGTCTGTCTCTCTCTGTCTCTCTCTGACTCTCTCTGTCGCTATCTGTCTCTCTCTGTCCGTCTCTGTCTCTCTCTGACTCTCTCTGTCTCTTTCGGTCTCTGTCTATCTCACTCTGTCTCTCTCGGGTTCTCTCTGTCTGTCTTTGTCTCTCTCTGTCACTCTCTCTCTCTCACTATGACCCTCTCTGTCTCTCTCTGCTTCTGTCTGTTTTTCACTCCCGCTGTCTGCCGCTCTCCGTCTCTCCGTGTCCCTCTCTCTCGCTTTGTCCGTCTCTGTGTCTCTCTGGCTCTCTCTGTCTCGCTCTGTGTCTCTCTGACTCTCGCTGTCTCTCTCTGACGCTCTCTGTCGCTCTCTGTCTCTCTCTGTCTCTCTATGAGTCTCTCTGTTTCCTTCTGTCTCTCTCTGTCACCTCTCTGTCTCCCTCCGTCGCTCTCTCTGTCTTTCTCTCTCTCTCTCTCTGCCGCTCTCGGTCTCTCTCTGTTTCTCTCTGTCTCTCTCTTGTGTCTCTCTGTCTCTCTCTGACTCTCTCTGTCGCTCTCTGTCTCTCTCTGTCTCTCTATGAGTCTCTCTGTTTCCTTCTGTCTCTCTCTGTCACCTCTCTGCCTCCCTCTGTCGCTCTCTCTGTCCTTCTCTCTCTCTCTCTCTCTGCCTCTCTCTGCCGTTCTCGGTCTCTCTCACTGTCCGTCTCTGTCTCTCCCTGACTCTCTCTGTCTCTCTCTGTCTCTCTCTGTCTCTCTCTCTCTCTCTCTGCCTCTTACTGCTGCTCTCGGTCTGTCTCTGTGTCTCTCTGTCTCTCTCGGTCCGTCTCTGTGTGTTTCTGTCTGTCTCTGTCTCTCTCTGTCCCTCTCCGTTCTCTCACTGTACGTCTCCGTCTCTCGCTGACTCTCTCTGTCTCTCTCTGTCTCTTTATGTCGCTTTCTGTCTCGCCCTGTCCATCTTCGTCTATTTCTATCTCTCTCTGTCTCTCTCTGTCCGTCTCTGTCTCTCTCTGCCCCTCTCTGTCTCTCTCTGTCCCTTTCTGACTCTCTCTGTCTGTGTCTGTCTCTTTCTGGCTCTTTCTGTCTCCCCCTGTCCCTCTCCGACGATTTCTATCTCTCTCTGTCTCTCTCTGTCCCTCTCTGTCTCTGTCTGTCCGTGTCTGTCTCTCTCTGCCCCTCTCCGTCTCTCTCTGTCTCGCTCTGTCCGTCTCTGTCTCTCTCGGGCTCTCGCTCTTTCCGTCTCTGTCTCTCTCGGGCTCTCTCTCTGACCTCTCTCTGTCACTCTCTCGCTCACTATGACCCTCTCTGTCTCTCTCTGCTTCTGTCTGTCTCTCTCTGTCCCTCTCTGTTTCGCTCTGTTCATCTCTGTCTCTCTCTGTCCGGCTCTGTCTCTCTCGTTCTCTCTCGGACTCTCTCACTCTCTGTCTGTCTCTGTCTCTCTCTGCCCCTCTCCGTTCTCTCGGTGTCCGTCTCTCTCTCTCTCTGACTCTCTCGGTCACTTTCTGTCTCTGTCTATCTCTCTCTGTCTCTCTCGGGCTCTCTCCCTGACTCTCTCTGTCTCTCTCTGTCTCTCTCTGTCGCTCTCTGTCTCTCTCGGCCTCACGCCGTCTCACTCTCTGAATCTCTCTGTCTGTGTCTGTCTCTCTCCGTTTCTCTCTGCTTCTGTATGTGTCTCACTCCCTCTGTCTGCCTCTCGCTGTCTCACCCTATCCCTCTCTCTCTCTCTCATTTTGTTCGTCTCCGTGTCTCTCTGTCACGGTCTGTCTCTCCCTGTCTGTCTCTGACTCTCACTGTCGCTATCTGTCTCTCTCTGTCCGTCTCTGTCTCTCTCTGACTCTCTCTGTCTCTTTCTGTCTCTGTCTATCTCACTCTGTCTCTCTCGGGCTCTCTCTGTCTGTCTTTGTCTCTCTCTGTCACTCTCTCTCTCACTATGACCCTCTCTGTCTCTCTCTGCTTCTGTCTGTCTCTCACTCCCGCTGTCTGCCGCTCTCCGTCTCTCTGTGTCCCTCTCTCTCGCTTTGTCCGTCTCTGACTCTCTCTGTCTCTCTCTGTCCCGCTCTGTGTCTCTCTGACCCTCTCTGTCTCCCTCTGCTTCTGTCTGTCTCTCCCTCCCGCGGTCTGCCGCTCTCTGTCTCACCCTGTCCCGCTCTCACTCTCTCTCTCTCTCTCTCTGTGTCCGTCTCTGTCTCTCACTGGCTCTCTCAGGCTCTCTCTGTCACGGTCTGTCTCTCTCTGTCTCTCTCTGACTCTCTCTGTCGCTATCTGTCTCTCTCTGTCCGCCTCTGTCTCTCTCTGACTCTCTCTGTCTCTTTCGGTCTCTGTCTACCTCACTCTGTCTCTCTCGGGTTCTCTCTGTCTGTCTTTGTCTCTCTCTGTCACTCTCTCTCTCACCATGACCCTCTCTCTCTCTCTGCTTCTGTCTGTCTCTCACTCCCGCTGTCTGCCGCTCTCCGTCTCTCTGTGTCCCTCTCTCTCGCTTTGTCCGTCTCTGTGTCTCTCTGGCTCTCTCTGTCTCGCTCTGTGTCTCTCTGACTCTCTCTGTCTCTCTCTGACGCTCTCTGTCGCTCTCTGTCTCTCTCTGTCTCTCTATGAGTCTCTCTGTTTCCTTCTGTCTCTCTCTGTCACCTCTCTGTCTTCCTCTGTCGCTCTCTCTGTCTTTCTCTCTCTCTCTCTGCCGCTCTCGGTCTCTCTCTGTGTCTCTCTGTCTCTCTCTGACGCTCTCTGTCGCTCTCTGTCTCTCTCTGTCTCTCTCTCTGTCTTTCTCTCTCTCTCTCTGCCTCTCACTGCTGCTCTCGGTCTGTCTCTGTGTCTCTCTGTCTCTCTCTGTCCGTCTCTGTGTGTTTCTGTCTGTCTATGTCTCTCTCTGCCCCTCTCCGTACTCTCGGTGTCCGTCTCTGTCTCTCTCTGACTCTCTCGGTCACTTACTGTCTCTGTCTATCTCTCTCTGTCTCTCTCGGGCTCTCTCTCTGTCTCTCTCTGTCTCTCTCTGTCTCTTTCTGGCTCTTTCTGTCTCCCCCTGTCCCTCTCCGTCGATTTCTACCTCTCTCTGTCTCTCTCTGTCCGTCTCGGTCTGTCTCTGTGTCTCTCTGTCCCTCGCTGTCTCTCACTGGCTCTCTCGGTCTCTGTCGGTCTCGCTGTGATGCTCTCCGTCTCTGTCTGTCTCTGTCTGTAGCTGTCTGTCTCTGTCTGTTCCTCTCTCTCTCCCGGCGTCTTTCGGCGTCGCTCTGTGTCTCTCAGACTCTCTCTGTCTCTCTCTCTCTATCTGTCTCTTTCTCTGTCTCTCTCTGTCTCTTTCTCTCTCTCTCTGTCTATCGCTGTCTCTCACTGGCTCTTTCGGGCATTCTCTGTCTCGCTGTCACACTCTCTGTCTCTGTCTGTCTCTGTCTGTCTCTCTCTGTCTGTCTGTTCCTCTCTGTCTCGCCCGGCGTCTCTCGGCGTCGCTCTGTGTCTCTCTGTGTCTCTCTGACTCTCTCTGTCTCTCTCTGTCTCTCTCTGTCTCTCTCTCTGTCTCTATCTGTCTCTCCCTGTCTCTCTCTCTCTCTCTCTGTCCCTCGTTGTCTCTCTCTGTCTCTCTCTGCCCGTCCCTTTCTGTTTCTGTCCGTGTCTGTCTCTCTCTACCCCTCTCCGTCTCTCTCACTGTCCTTCTCTGTCTCTCCCTGACTCTCTCTGTCTCTCGCTCTGCCTCTCTATGTCTTGCCCTGCCTCACTCTGTCTCTCTGGGTCTCTCTCTTCCTCTCTCTGTCTATCCCTGTCCCTCTCTATCTCTCGCTCTCTGTCTCTCGCTGTCTCGCGCTGTCTCTCACTGGCTCTCTCGGGCTCTCTCTGTCTCGCTCCGTCTCTCTCTGACTCTCTCTGTCACTCTCTGTCTCTCGCTCTCTGTCTCTCTTTGTCTCTCTGTGTCATTCTCCCTGTCACTATGACCCTCTCTCTCTCTCTGCTTCTGTCTATCTCTCACTCCCGCTGTCTGCCGCTCTCCGTCTCTCCCTGTCCCTCTCTCTCTCTTCGTCCGCCTCTGTGTCTCTCTGTCTCTCTCTGACTCTCTCTGTCGCTATCTGTCTCTCTCTGTCCGTCTCTGTCTCTCTCTGACTCTCTCTGTCTCTTTCTGTCTCTGTCTATCTCACTCTGTCTCTCTCGGGCTCTCTCTGTCTGTCTTTGTCGCTCTCTGTCACTCTCTCTCTCACTATGACCCTCTCTGTCTCTCTCTGCTTCTGTCTGTCTCTCACTCCCGCTGTCTGCCGCTCTCCGTCTCTCTGTGTCCCTCTCTCTCGCTTTGTCCGTCTCTGTGTCTCTCTGGCTCTCTCTGTCTCGCTCTGTGTCTCTCTGACTCTCTCTGTCTCTCTCTGACGCTCTCTGTCGCTCTCTGTCTCTCTCTGTCTCTCTATGAGTCTCTCTGTTTCCTACTGTCTCTCTCTGTCACCTCTCTGTCTCCCTCTGTCGCTCTCTCTGTCTTTCTCTCTCTATCTCTCTGCCGCTCTCGGTCTCTCTCTGTGTCTCTCTGTCTCTCTCTTGTGTCTCTCTGTCTCTCTCTGACTCTCTCTGTCGCTCTCTGTCTCTCTCTGTCTCTCTATGAGTCTCTCTGTTTCCTTCTGTCTCTCTCTGTCACCTCTCTGCCTCCCTCTGTCGCTCTCTCTGTCCTTCTCTCTCTCTCTCTCTCTCTCTGCCTCTCTCTGCCGTTCTCGGTCTCTCTCACTGTCCGTCTCTGTCTCTCCCTGACTCTCTCTGTCTCTCTCTCTGTCTCTCTCTCTGTCTTTCTCTCTCCCTCTCTGCCTCTCACTGCTGCTCTCGGTCTGTCTCTGTCTCTCTCTGGCCGTCTCTGTGTGTTTCTGTCTGTCTCTGTCTCTCTCTGCCCCTCTCCGTTCTCTCTCTGTCGCTCTCTGTCTCTCTCGGCCTCACGCCGTCTCACTCTCTGAATCTCTCTGTCTGTGTCTGTCTCTCTCCGTTTCTCTCTGCTTCTGTATGTGTCTCACTCCCTCTGTCTGCCTCTCGCTGTCTCACCCTATCCCTCTCTCTCTCTGTCATTTTGTTCGTCTCCGTGTCTCTCTGTCACGGTCTGTCTCTCCCTGTCTCTCTCTGACTCTCACTGTCGCTATCTGTCTCTCTCTGTCCGTCTCTGTCTCTCTCTGACTCTCTCTGTCTCTTTCTGTCTCTGTCTATCTCACTCTGTCTCTCTCGGGCTCTCTCTGTCTGTCTTTGTCTCTCTCTGTCACTCTCTCTCTCACTATGACCCTCGCTGTCTCTCTCTGCTTCTGTCTGTCTCTCACTCCCGCTGTCTGCCGCTCTCCGTCTCTCTGTGTCCCTCTCGCTCGCTTTGTCCGTCTCTGTGTCTCTCTGGCTCTCTCTGTCTCGCTCTGTGTCTCTCTGACTCTCTCTGTCTCTCTCTGACGCTCTCTGTCGCTCTCTGTCTCTCTCTGTCTCTTTATGAGTCTCTCTGTTTCCTTCTGTCTCTCTCTGTCACCTCTCTGTCTCCCTCTGTCGCTCTCTCTGTCTTTCTCTCTCTCTCTCTGCCGCTCTCGGTCTCTCTCTGTGTCTCTCTGTCTCTCTCTTGTGTCTCTCTGTCTCTCTCTGACTCTCTCTGTCGCTCTCTGTCTCTCTCTGTCTCTCTATGAGTCTCTCTGTTTCCTTCTGTCTCTCTCTGTCACCTCTCTGTCTCCCTCTGTCGCTCTCTCTGTCCTTCTCTCTCTCTCTCTCTGCCTCTCTCTGCCGTTCTCGGTCTCTCTCACTGTCCGTCTCTGTCTCTCCCTGACTCTCTCTGTCTCTCTCTGTCTCTCTCTGTCTCTCTCTCTCTCTCTCTGCCTCTTACTGCTGCTCTCGGTCTGTCTCTGTGTCTCTCTGTCTCTCTCGGTCCGTCTCTGTGTGTTTCTGTCTGTCTCTGTCTCTCTCTGCCCCTCTCCGTTCACTCACTGTCCGTCTCTGTCTCTCGCTGACTCTCTCTGTCTCTCTCTGTCTCTTTATGTCGCTTTCCCTCTCGCCCTGTCCCTCTCCGTCTATTTCTATGTCTATCTGTCTCTCTCTGTCCGTCTCTGTCTCTCTCTGCCCCTCTCTGTCTCTCTCGGGCTCTCTCTCTGACTCTCTCTTTCTCTCTCTGTCCCTTTCTGACTCTCTCTGTCTGTGTCTGTCTCTTTCTGGCTCTTTCTGTCTCCCCCTGTCCCTCTCCGACGATTTCTATCTCTCTCTGTCTCTCTCTGTCCCTCTCTGTCTCTTTCTGTCCGTGTCTGTCTCTCTCTGCCCCTCTCCGTCTCTCTCTGTCTCGCTCTGTCCGTCTCTGTCTCTCTCGGGCTCTCGCTCTTTCCGTCTCTGTCTCTCTCGGGCTCTCTCTCTGACCTCTCTCTGTAACTCTCTCGCTCACTATGACCCTCTCTGTCTCTCTCTGCTTCTGTCTGTCTCTCTCTGTCCCTCTCTGTTTCGCTCTGTTCATCTCTGTCTCTCTCTGTCCGGCTCTGTCTCTCTCGTTCTCTCTCGGACTCTCTCAATCTCTGTCTGTCTCTGTCTTTCTCTGGCTCCTCTTTCTGTCTCTCCCGGCGTCTGTCTGTGTCTCTGACTCTCTTTGACTCCCTGTGTCTCTTTCTGTCACCTCTCTCGTTCTCTCTCGGACTCTCTCGATCTCTGTCTGTCTCTGTCTGTCTCTGTCTCCTCTTTCTGTCTCACCCGGCGTCTCTCTGGGTCTCTGACTCTCTTTGACTCCCTGTGTCTCTTTCTGTCACCTCTCTGTCTCCCTCTCTCTCTCTCTGACTCTCTCTCTGTCTCTCTCGGTCTCACTCTCTGTCTCTCTCTGTCTCTTTCGGTCTCTCTCTCTCTGTCTCTCTCTATCTCTCGCTGTCTCTCGCTGTCTCTCACTTGCTCTCTCGGTCACTTTCTGTCTCTGTCTATCTCTCTCTGTCTCTCTCGGGCTCTCTCTCTGACTCTCTCTGTCTCTCTCTGTCTTTTTCTGGCTCTTTCTGTCTCCCCCTGTCCCTCTCCGTCGATTTCTATCTCTCTCTGTCTCTCTCTGTCCGTCTCGGTCTGTCTCTGTGTCTCTCTGTCCCTCGCTGTCTCTCACTGGCTCTCTCGGTCTCGCTGTGATGCTCTCCGTCTCTGTCTGTCTCTGTCTGTAGCTGTCTGTCTCTGTCTGTTCCTCTCTCTCTCCCGGCGTCTTTCGGCGTCGCTCTGTGTCTCTCAGACTCTCTCTGTCTCTCTCTCTCTCTCTATCTGTCTCTTTCTCTGTCTCTCTCTGTCTCTTTCTCTCTCTCTCTGTCTATCGCTGTCTCTCACTGGCTCTTTCGGACATTCTCTGTCTCGCTGTCACGCTCTCTGTCTCTGTCTGTCTCTGTCTGTCTCTCTCTGTCTGTCTGTTCCTCTCTGTCTCTCCCGGCGTCTCTTGGCGTCGCTCTGTGTCCCCCTGACTCTCTCTGTCTCTCTCTCTCTCCCGCTGTCCCTCGCTGTCTCTCGCTGCTTCACCCTATCCCTCTCTCTCTCTTTGTCCGTCTCTGTCTCTCTCTGCCCGTCTCTGTCTCTTTCTGTCCGTGTCTGTCTCTCTCTGCCCCTCTCCGTCTCTCTCACTGTCCGTCTCTGTCTCTCCCTGACTCTCTCTGTCTCTCTCTGTCTCTCTCTGTCTCTCTCTGTCGCTCTCTGTCTCTCGCTATCTCTCGCTGTCTCTGTCTGTCTCTTTCTGTCTCTCTCTGTCTGTCTGTTCCTCTCTGTCTCTCCCGGCGTCTCTCGGCGTCGCTCTGTGTCTCTCTGACTCTCTCTGTCTCTCTCTGACGCTCTCTGTCGCTCTCTGTCTCTCTCTGTCTCTCTGTTTCCTTCTGTCTCTCTCTGTCACCTCTCTGTCTTCCTCTGTCGCTCTCTCTGTCTTTCTCTCTCTCTCTCTCTGCCGCTCTCGGTCTCTCTCTGTGTCTCTCTGTCTCTCCCTGACTCTCTCTGTCTCTCTCTGTCTCTCTCTGTCTCTCTCTGTCGCTCTCTGTCTCTCGCTATCTCTCGCTGTCTCTGTCTGTCTCTGTCTGTCTCTCTCTGTCTGTCTGTTCCTCTCTGTCTCTCCCGGCGTCTCTCGGCGTCGCTCTGTGTCTCTCTGACTCTCTCTGTCTCTCGTTGTCTCTCTCTGTCACTCTCTCTCTCACTATGACCCTCTCTGTCTCCCTCTGCTTCTGTCTGTCTCTCACTCCCGCTGTCTGCCGCTCTCCGTCTCTCTGTGTCCCTCTCTCTCGCTTTGTCCGTCTCTGTGTCTCTCTGGCTCTCTCTGTCTCGCTCTGTGTCTCTCTGGCTCTCTCTGTCCCGCTCTGTGTCTCTCTGACTCTCTCTGTCTCTCTCTGACGCTCTCTGTCGCTCTCTGTCTCTCTCTGTCTCTCTATGAGTCTCTCTGTTTCCTTCTGTCTCTCTCTGTCTTTCTCTCTCTGTCTCTCTCTCTCTGCCTCTCTCTGCCGCTCTCGGTCTCTCTCTGTGTCTCTCTGTCTCTCTCTGACTCTCTCTGTCGCTCTCTGTCTCTTTCTGTCTCTCTCTCTGTCTTTCTCTCTCTCTCTCTGCCTCTCACTGCTGCTCTCGGTCTGTCTCTGTGTCTCTCTGTCTCTCTCTGTCCGTCGCTGTGTGTCTCTGTCTGTCTCTGTCTCTCTCTGCCCCTCTCCGTTCTCTCGGTGTCCGTCTCTGTCACTCTCTGACTCTCACGGTCACTTTCTCTCTGTCTATCTCTCTCTGTCTCTCTCGGGCTCTCTCTCTGACTTTCTCTGTCTCTCTCTGTCTCTTTCTGGCTCTTTCTGTCTCCCCCTGTCCCTCTCCGTCGATTTCTATCTCTCTCTGTCTCTCTCTGTCCGTCTCGGTCTGTCTCTGTGTCTCTCTGTCCCTCGCTGTCTCTCACTGGCTCTCTCGGTCTCTGTCGGTCTCGCTGTGATGCTCTCCGTCTCTGTCTGTCTCTGTCTGTAGCTGTCTGTCTCTGTCTGTTCCTCTCTCTCTCCCGGCGTCTTTCGGCGTCGCTCTGTGTCTCTCAGACTCTCTCTGTCTCTCTCTCTCTCTATCTGTCTCTTTCTCTGTCTCTCTCTGTCTCTTTCTCTCTCTCTCTGTCTATCGCTGTCTCTCACTGGCTCTTTCGGGCATTCTCTGTCTCGCTGTCACGCTCTCTGTCTCTGTCTGTCTCTCTCTGTCTGTCTGTTCCTCTCTGTCTCTCCCGGCGTCTCTCGGCGTCGCTCTGTGTCTCTCTGTGTCTCTCTGCCTCTCTCTGTCTCTCTCTGTCTCTCTCTCTGTCTCTATCTGTCTCTCCTTGTCTCTCTCTGTCACTCTCTCTCTCACTATGACCCTCTCTGTCTCCCTCTGCTTCTGTCTGTCTCTCCCTCCCGCGGTCTGCCGCTCTCTGTCTCACCCTGTCCCGCTCTCACTCTCTCTCTCTCTCTCTGTGTCCGTCTCTGTCTCTCACTGGCTCTCTCAGGCTCTCTCTGTCACGGTCTGTCTCTCTCTCTGTCTCTCTCTGACTCTCTCTGTCGCTATCTGTCTCTCTCTGTCCGTCTCTGTCTCTCTCTGTCTCTTTCGGTCTCTGTCTATCTCACTCTGTCTCTCTCGGGTTCTCTCTGTCTGTCTTTGTCTCTCTCTGTCACTCTCTCTCTCACTATGACCCTCTCTGTCTCTCTCTGCTTCTGTCTGTTTCTCACTCCCGCTGTCTGCCGCTCTCCGTCTCTCCGTGTCCCTCTCTCTCGCTTTGTCCGTCTCTGTGTCTCTCTGGCTCTCTCTGTCTCGCTCTGTGTCTCTCTGACTCTCTCTGTCTCTCTCTGACGCTCTCTGTCGCTCTCTGTCTCTCTCTGTCTCTCTATGAGTCTCTCTGTTTCCTTCTGTCTCTCTCGGTCACCTCTCTGTCTCCCTCCGTCGCTCTCTCTGTCTTTCTCTCTCTCTCTCTCTCTCTCTCTCTCTCTCTCTCTCTCTCTCTGCCGCTCTCGGTCTCTCTCTGTTTCTCTCTGTCTCTCTCTTGTGTCTCTCTGTCTCTCTCTGACTCTCTCTGTCGCTCTCTGTCTCTCTCTGTCTCTCTATGAGTCTCTCTGTTTCCTTCTGTCTCTCTCTGTCACCTCTCTGCCTCCCTCTGTCGCTCTCTCTGTCCTTCTCTCTCTCTCTCTCTGCCTCTCTCTGCCGTTCTCGGTCTCTCTCACTGTCCGTCTCTGTCTCTCCCTGACTCTCTCTGTCTCTCTCTGTCTCTCTCTGTCTCTCTCTCTCTCTCTCTGCCTCTTACTGCTGCTCTCGGTCTGTCTCTGTGTCTCTCTGTCTCTCTCGGTCCGTCTCTGTGTGTTTCTGTCTGTCTCTGTCTCTCTCTGCCCCTCTCCGTTCTCTCACTGTCCGTCTCCGTCTCTCGCTGACTCTCTCTGTCTCTCTCTGTCTCTTTATGTCGCTTTCTGTCTCGCCCTGTCCATCTTCGTCTATTTCTATCTCTCTCTGTCTCTCTCTGTCCGTCTCTGTCTCTCTCTGCCCCTCTCTGTCTCTCTCTGTCCCTTTCTGACTCTCTCTGTCTGTGTCTGTCTCTTTCTGGCTCTTTCTGTCTCCCCCTGTCCCTCGCCGACGATTTCTATCTCTCTCTGTCTCTCTCTGTCCCTCTCTGTCTCTTTCTGTCCGTGTCTGTCTCTCTCTGCCCCTCTCCGTCTCTCTCTGTCTCGCTCTGTCCGTCTCTGTCTCTCTCGGGCTCTCGCTCTTTCCGTCTCTGTCTCTCTCGGGCTCTCTCTCTGACCTCTCTCTGTCACTCTCTCGCTCACTATGACCCTCTCTGTCTCTCTCTGCTTCTGTCTGTCTCTCTCTGTCCCTCTCTGTTTCGCTCTGTTCATCTCTGTCTCTCTCTGTCCGGCTCTGTCTCTCTCGTTCTCTCTCGGACTCTCTCACTCTCTGTCTGTCTCTGTCTTTCTCTGGCTCCTCTTTCTGTCTCTCCCGGCGTCTGTCTGTGTCTCTGACTCTCTTTGACTCCCTGTGTCTCTTTCTGTCACCTCTCCGTCTCTCTCGGACTCTCTCGATCTCTGTCTGTCTCTGTCTGTCTCTGTCTCCTCTTTCTGTCTCTCCCGGCGTCTCTCTGGGTCTCTGACTCTCTTTGACTCCCTGTGTCTCTTTCTGTCACCTCTCTGTCTCTCTCTCTCTCTCTCTCTGACTCTCTCTCTCTGACTCTCTCTGTCTCTCTCGGTCTCACTCTCTGTCTCTCTCTGTCTCTTTCGGTCTCTCTCTCTCTGTCTCTCTCTATCTCTCGCTGTCTCTCGGTGTCTCTCACTTGCTCTCTCGGGCTCTCTCTGTCTCTCGCTCTCTGTCTCTCTTTGTCTCTCTGTGTCATTCTCCCTCTCACTATGATCCTCTCTCTCTCTCTGCTTCTGTCTATCTCTCACTCCCGCTGTCTGCCGCTCTCCGTCTCTCCGTGTCCCTCTCTCTCGCTTTGTCCGTCTCTGTGTCTCTCTGGCTCTCTTTGTCTCGCTCTATGTCTCTCTGACTCTCTCTGTCTCTCTCTGACGCTCTCTGTCGCTCTCTGTCTCTCTCTGTCTCTCTATGAGTCTCTCTGTTTCCTTCTGTCTCTCTCTGTCACCTCTCTGTCTTCCTCTGTCGCTCTCTCTGTCTTTCTCTCTCTCTCTCTGCCGCTCTCGGTCTCTCTCTGTGTCTCTCTGTCTCTCTCTGACGCTCTCTGTCGCTCTCTGTCTCTCTCTGTCTCTCTCTGTCCGTCTCTGTGTGTTTCTGTCCGTCTATGTCTCTCTCTGCCCCTCTCCGTTCTCTCGGTGTCCGTCTCTGTCTCTCTCTGACTCTCTCGGTCACTTTCTGTCTCAGTCTATCTCTCTCTGTCTCTCTCGGGCTCTCTCTCTGACTCTCTCTGTCTCTCTCTGTCTCTTTCTGGCTCTTTCTGTCTCCCCCTGTCCCTCTCCGTCGATTTCTATCTCTCTCTGTTTCTCTCTGTCCGTCTCGGTCTGTCTCTGTGTCTCTCTGTCCCTCGCTGTCTCTCACTGGCTCTCTCGGTCTCTGTCGGTCTCGCTGTGATGCTCTCCGTCTCTGTCTGTCTCTGTCTGTATCTGTCTGTCTCTGTCTGTTCCTCTCTCTCTCTCCCGGCGTCTTTCGGCGTCCCTCTGTGTCTCTCAGACTCTCTCTGTCTCTCTCTCTCTATCTGTCTCTTTCTCTGTCTCTCTCTGTCTCTTTCTGTCTCTCTCTGTCTATCGCTGACTCTCACTGGCTCTTTCGGGCATTCTCTGTCTCGCTGTCACGCTCTCTGTCTCTGTCTGTCTGTCTGTCTCTCTCTGTCTGTCTGTTCCTCTCTGTCTCTCCCGGCGTCTCTGGGCGTCGCTGTGTGTCTCTCTGTGTCTCTCTGACTCTCTCTGTCACTCTCTGTCTCTCTCGGGCTCTCTCTCTGACTCTCTCTGTCTCTCTCTGTCTTTTTCTGGCTCTTTCTGTCTCCCCCTGTCCCTCTCCGTCGATTTCTATCTCTCTCTGTCTCTCTCTGTCCGTCTCGGTCTGTCTCTGTGTCTCTCTGTCCCTCGCTGTCTCTCACTGGCTCTCTCGGTCTCGCTGTGATGCTCTCCGTCTCTGTCTGTCTCTGTCTGTAGCTGTCTGTCTCTGTCTGTTCCTCTCTCTCTCCCGGCGTCTTTCGGCGTCGCTCTGTGTCTCTCAGACTCTCTCTGTCTCTCTCTTTCTCTCTATCTGTCTCTTTCTCTGTCTCTCTCTGTCTCTTTCTCTCTCTCTCTGTCTATCGCTGTCTCTCACTGGCTCTTTCGGACATTCTCTGTCTCGCTGTCACGCTCTCTGTCTCTGTCTGTCTCTGTCTGTCTCTCTCTGTCTGTCTGTTCCTCTCTGTCTCTCCCGGCGTCTCTAGGCGTCGCTCTGTGTCCCCCTGACTCTCTCTGTCTCTCTCTCTCTCTCCCGCTGTCCCTCGCTGTCTCTCGCTGCTTCACCCTATCCCTCTCTCTCTCTTTGTCCGTCTCTGTCTCTCTCTGCCCGTCTCTGTCTCTTTCTGTCCGTGTCTGTCTCTCTCTGCCCCTCTCCGTCTCTCTCACTGTCCGTCTCTGTCTCTCCCTGACTCTCTCTGTCTCTCTCTGTCTCTCTCTGTCTCTCTCTGTCGCTCTCTGTCTCTCGCTATCTCTCGCTGTCTCTGTCTGTCTCTGTCTGTCTCTCTCTGTCTGTCTGTTCCTCTCTGTCTCTCCCGGCGTCTCTCGGCGTCGCTCTGTGTCTCTCTGACTCTCTCTGTCTCTCTCTGACGCTCTCTGTCGCTCTCTGTCTCTCTCTGTCTCTCTGTTTCCTTCTGTCTCTCTCTGTCACCTCTCTGTCATCCTCTGTCGCTCTCTCTGTCTTTCACTCTCTCTCTCTCTGCCGCTCTCGGTCTCTCTCTGTCTCTCCCTGACTCTCTCTGTCTCTCTCTGTCTCTTTCTGTCTCTCTCTGTCGCTCTCTGTCTCTCGCTATCTCTCGCTGTCTATGTCTGTCTCTGTCTGTCTCTGTCTGTCTCTCTCTGTCTGTCTGTTCCTCTCTGTCTCTCCCGGCGTCTCTCGGCGTCGCTCTGTGTCTCTCTGACTCTCTCTGTCTCTCGTTGTCTCTCTCTGTCACTCTCTCTCTCACTATGACCCTCTCTGTCTCCCTCTGCTTCTGTCTGTCTCTCACTCCCGCTGTCTGCCGCTCTCCGTCTCTCTGTGTCCCTCTCTCTCGCTTTGTCCGTCTCTGTGTCTCTCTGGCTCTCTCTGTCTCGCTCTGTGTCTCTCTGGCTCTCTCTGTCTCGCTCTGTGTCTCTCTGACTCTCTCTGTCTCTCTCTGACGCTCTCTGTCGCTCTCTGTCTCTCTCTGTCTCTCTATGAGTCTCTCTGTTTCCTTCTGTCTCTCTCTGTCTTTCTCTCTCTCTCTCTCTCTGCCTCTCTCTGCCGCTCTCGGTCTCTCTCTGTGTCTCTCTGTCTCTCTCTGACTCTCTCTGTCGCTCTCTGTCTCTCTCTGTCTCTCTCTCTGTCTTTCTCTCTCTCTCTCTGTCTCTCTCTGTCCGTCTCGGTCTGTCTCTGTGTCTCTCTGTCCCTCGCTGTCTCTCACTGGCTCTCTCGGTCTCTGTCGGTCTCGCTGTGATGCTCTCCGTCTCTGTCTGTCTCTGTCTGTAGCTCTCTGTCTCTGTCTGTTCCTCTCTCTCTCCCGGCGTCTTTCGGCGTCGCTCTGTGTCTCTCAGACTCTCTCTGTCTCTCTCTCTCTATCTGTCTCTTTCTCTGTCTCTCTCTGTCTCTTTCTCTCTCTCTCTGTCTATCGCTGTCTCTCACTGGCTCTTTCGGGCATTCTCTGTCTCGCTGTCACGCTCTCTGTCTCTGTCTGTCTCTCTCTGTCTGTCTGTTCCTCTCTGTCTCTCCCGGCGTCTCTCGGCGTCGCTCTGTGTCTCTCTGTGTCTCTCTGCCTCTCTCTGTCTCTCTCTGTCTCTCTCTCTCTGTCTCTATCTGTCTCTCCTTGTCTCTCTCTGTCACTCTCTCTCTCACTATGACCCTCTCTGTCTCCCTCTGCTTCTGTCTGTCTCTCCCTCCCGCGGTCTGCCGCTCTCTGTCTCACCCTGTCCCGCTCTCACTCTCTCTCTCTCTCTCTGTGTCCGTCTCTGTCTCTCACTGGCTCTCTCAGGCTCTCTCTGTCACGGTCTGTCTCTCTCTGTCTCTCTCTGACTCTCTCTGTCGCTATCTGTCTCTCTCTGTCCGTCTCTGTCTCTCTCTGACTCTCTCTGTCTCTTTCGGTCTCTGTCTATCTCACTCTGTCTCTCTCGGGTTCTCTCTGTCTGTCTTTGTCTCTCTCTGTCACTCTCTCTCTCACTATGACCCTCTCTGACTCTCTCTGCTTCTGTCTGTTTCTCACTCCCGCTGTCTGCCGCTCTCCGTCTCTCCGTGTCCCTCTCTCTCGCTTTGTCCGTCTCTGTGTCTCTCTGGCTCTCTCTGTCTCGCTCTGTGTCTCTCTGGCTCTCTCTGTCTCTCTCTGACGCTCTCTGTCGCTCTCTGTCTCTCTCTGTCTCTCTATGAGTCTCTCTGTTTCCTTCTGTCTCTCTCTGTCACCTCTCTGTCTCCCTCCGTCGCTCTCTCTGTCTTTCTCTCTCTCTCTCTCTGCCGCTCTCGGTCTCTCTCTGTTTCTCTCTGTCTCTCTCTTGTGTCTCTCTGTCTCTCTCTGACTCTCTCTGTCGCTCTCTGTCTCTCTCTGTCTCTCTATGAGTCTCTCTGTTTCCTTCTGTCTCTCTCTGTCACCTCTCTGCCTCCCTCTGTCGCTCTCTCTGTCCTTCTCTCTCTCTCTCTCTGCCTCTCTCTGCCGTTCTCGGTCTCTCTCACTGTCCGTCTCTGTCTCTCCCTGACTCTCTCTGTCTCTCTCTGTCTCTCTCTGTCTCTCTCTCTCTCTCTCTGCCTCTTACTGCTGCTCTCGGTCTGTCTCTGTGTCTCTCTGTCTCTCTCGGTCCGTCTCTGTGTGTTTCTGTCTGTCTCTGTCTCTCTCTGCCCCTCTCCGTTCTCTCACTGTCCGTCTCCGTCTCTCGCTGACTCTCTCTGTCTCTCTCTGTCTCTTTATGTCGCTTTCTGTCTCGCCCTGTCCATCTTCGTCTATTTCTATCTCTCTCTGTCTCTCTCTGTCCGTCTCTGTCTCTCTCTGCCCCTCTCTGTCTCTCTCTGTCCCTTTCTGACTCTCTCTGTCTGTGTCTGTCTCTTTCTGGCTCTTTCTGTCTCCCCCTGTCCCTCGCCGACGATTTCTATCTCTCTCTGTCTCTCTCTGTCCCTCTCTGTCTCTTTCTGTCCGTGTCTGTCTCTCTCTGCCCCTCTCCGTCTCTCTCTGTCTCGCTCTGTCCGTCTCTGTCTCTCTCGGGCTCTCGCTCTTTCCGTCTCTGTCTCTCTCGGGCTCTCTCTCTGACCTCTCTCTGTCACTCTCTCGCTCACTATGACCCTCTCTGTCTCTCTCTGCTTCTGTCTGTCTCTCTCTGTCCCTCTCTGTTTCGCTCTGTTCATCTCTGTCTCTCTCTGTCCGGCTCTGTCTCTCTCGTTCTCTCTCGGACTCTCTCACTCTCTGTCTGTCTCTGTCTTTCTCTGGCTCCTCTTTCTGTCTCTCCCGGCGTCTGTCTGTGTCTCTGACTCTCTTTGACTCCCTGTGTCTCTTTCTGTCACCTCTCCGTCTCTCTCGGACTCTCTCGATCTCTGTCTGTCTCTGTCTGTCTCTGTCTCCTCTTTCTGTCTCTCCCGGCGTCTCTCTGGGTCTCTGACTCTCTTTGACTCCCTGTGTCTCTTTCTGTCACCTCTCTGTCTCTCTCTCTCTCTCTCTCTGACTCTCTCTCTCTGACTCTCTCTGTCTCTCTCGGTCTCACTCTCTGTCTCTCTCTGTCTCTTTCGGTCTCTCTCTCTCTGTCTCTCTCTATCTCTCGCTGTCTCTCGGTGTCTCTCACTTGCTCTCTCGGGCTCTCTCTGTCTCTCGCTCTCTGTCTCTCTTTGTCTCTCTGTGTCATTCTCCCTCTCACTATGATCCTCTTTCTCTCTCTGCTTCTGTCTATCTCTCACTCCCGCTGTCTGCCGCTCTCCGTCTCTCCCTGTCCCTCTATCTCTCTTTGTCCGCCACTGTGTCTCTCTGTCTCTCTCTGACTCTCTCTGTCGCTATCTGTCTCTCTCTGTCCGTCTGTGTCTCTCTCTGTCCGTCTCTGTCTCTCTCTGACTCTCTCTGTCTCTTTCTGTCTCCGTCTATTTCACTCTGTCTCTCTCGGGCTCTCTCTGTCGCTCTCTGTCTCTCTCTGTCTCTCTATGAGTCTCTCTGTTTCCTTCTGTCTCTCTCTGTCACCTCTCTGTCTCCCTCTGTCGCTCTCTCTGTCTTTCTCTCTCTCTCTGCCGCTCTCGGTCTCTCTCTGTGTCTCTCTGTCTCTCTCTTGTGTCTCTCTGTCTCTCTCTGACTCTCTCTGTCGCTCTCTGTCTCTCTCTGTCTCTCTATGAGTCTCTCTGTTTCCTTCTGTCTCTCTCTCTCTCTCTCTGCCTCTCTCTGCCGTTCTCGGTCTCTCTCACTGTCCGTCTCTGTCTCTCCCAGACTCTCTCTGTCTCTCTCTGTCCGTCTCTGTCTCTTTCTGTCCGTCTCTGTCTCTCTCTGCCCCTCTCCGTCTCTCTCGGTGTCCGTCTCTGTCTCTCTCGACGCCTCACTGCCGCTCGCGGTCTGTCTCTGTCTCTCTCGGTCTCTCTCTCCCTCTTTCTGTCTATCCCTGTTCCTCTCTATCTGTCGCTCTCTGTCTCTCGCTGTCTCGCGCTGTCTCTCGCTGACTCTCTCTGTCTCTCTCTGTCTCTTTACGTCGCTTTCTGTCTCCCCCAATCACTCTCCGTCTATTTCTATCTCTCTCTCTCTCTCACTGTCCGTCTCTGTCTCCCTCTGACTCTCTCGGTCTCTTTCTGTCTCTATCTCTCTCTGTCTTTCTCGGGCTCTCGTTCTGACTCCCTCTGTCTCTTTCTGTCTCCCCCTGTACCTCGCCGTCGATTTCTATCTCTCTCTGTCTCTCTCTGTCCGTCTCTGTCTCTTTCTGTCCGTCTCTGTCTCTCTCTGCCACTCTCTCTGCCACTCTCTCTGTCTTTCTCTCTCTCTCTCTGCCTCTCACTGCCGCTCTCGGTCTGTCTCGGTGTTTCTCTTTCTCTCTCTGTCTATCGCTGTCTCTCACTGGCTCTTTCGGGCATTCTCCGTCTCGCTGTCACGCCCTCTGTCTCTGTCTGTCTCTGTCTGTCTCTCTCTGTCTGTCTGTTCCTCTCTGACTCTCCCGGCGTCTCTCGGCGTCGCTCTGTGTCTCTCTGACTCTCTCTGTCTCTCGCTTTCTCTCTCTCTCTGTCGCTCTGTGTCCCCCTGACTCTCTCTGTCTCTCTCTCTCTCCCGCTGTCCCTCACTGTCTCTCGCTGCTTCACCCTATCCCTCTCTCTCTCTTTGTCCGTCTCTGTCTCTCTCTGCCCGTCTCTGTCTCTTTCTGTCCGTGTCTGTCTCTCTCTGCCCCTCTCCGTCTCTCTCACTGTCCGTCTCTGTCTCTCCCTAACTCTCTCTGTCTCTCTCTGTCTCTCTCTGTCTCTCTCTGTCGCTCTCTGTCTCTCGCTATCTCTCGCTGTCTCTGTCTGTCTCTGTCTGTCTCTCTCTGTCTGTCTGTTCCTCTCTGTCTCTCCCGGCGTCTCTCGGCGTCGCTCTGTGTCTCTCTGACTCTCTCTGTCTCTCGTTGTCTCTCTCTGTCACTCTCTCTCTCACTATGACCCTCTCTGTCTCCCTCTGCTTCTGTCTGTCTCTCACTCCCGCTGTCTGCCGCTCTCTGTCTCTCCCTGTCCCGCTCTCTCTCTCTCTCTGTGTCCGTCTCTGTGTCTCTCTGGCTCTCTCTTTCTCGCTCTGTGTCTGTCTGACTCTCTCTGTCGCTCTCTGTCTCTCGCTATCTCTCGCTGTCTCTTTCGGTCTCTCTCTCTCTGCCTCTCTCTATCTCTCGCTGTCTCTCGCTGTCTCTCACTTGCTCTCTCGGGCTCTCTCTGTCTCTCGCTCTCTGTCTCTCTTTGTCTCTCTGTGTCATTCTCCCTCTCACTATGACCCTCTCTCTCTCTCTGCTTCTGTCTATCTCTCACTCCCGCTGTCTGCCGCTCTCCGTCTCTCCCTGTCCCTCTCTCTCTCTTCGTCCGCCTCTGTGTCTCTCTGTCTCTCTCTGACTCTCTCTGTCGCTATCTGTCTCTCTCTGTCCGTCTCTGTCTCTCTCTGACTCTCTCTGTCTCTTTCTGTCTCTGTCTATCTCACTCTGTCTCTCTCGGGCTCTCTCTGTCTGTCTTTGTCGCTCTCTGTCACTCTCTCTCTCACTATGACCCTCTCTGTCTCTCTCTGCTTCTGTCTGTCTCTCACTCCCGCTGTCTGCCGCTCTCCGTCTCTCTGTGTCCCTCTCTCTCGCTTTGTCCGTCTCTGTGTCTCTCTGGCTCTCTCTGTCTCGCTCTGTGTCTCTCTGACTCTCTCTGTCTCTCTCTGACGCTTTCTGTCGCTCTCTGTCTCTCTCTGTCTCTCTATGAGTCTCTCTGTTTCCTTCTGTCTCTCTCTGTCACCTCTCTGTCTCCTTCTGTCGCTCTCTCTGTCTTTCTCTCTCTCTCTCTGCCGCTCTCGGTCTCTCTCTGTGTCTCTCTGTCTCTCTCTTGTGTCTCTCTGTCTCTCTCTGACTCTCTCTGTCGCTCTCTGTCTCTCTCTGTCTCTCTATGAGTCTCTCTGTTTCCTTCTGTCTCTCTCTGTCACCTCTCTGCCTCCCTCTGTCGCTCTCTCTGTCCTTCTCTCTCTCTCTCTCTCTGCCTCTCTCTGCCATTCTCGGTCTCTCTCACTGTCCGTCTCTGTCTCTCCCTGACTCTCTCTGTTTCTCTCTGTCTCTCCCTGTCTCTCTCTGTCTCTCTCTCTGTCTTTCTCTCTCTCTCTCTCTCTGCCTCTCACTGCTGCTCACGGTCTGTCTCTGTGTCTCTCTGTCTCTCTCTGTCCGTCTCTGTGTGTTTCTGTCTGTCTCTGTCTCTCTCTGCCCTCTCCGTTCTCTCACTGTCCGTCTCTGTCTCTCTCTGACTCTCTCGGTCACTTTCTGTCTCTGTCTATCTCTCTCTGTCTCTCTCGGGCTCCCTCTGTCTGTCTGTTCCTCTCTGACTCTCCCGGCGTCTCTCGGCGTCGCTCTGTGTCTCTCTGACTCTCTCTGTCTCTCGCTTTCTCTCTCTCTGTCGCTCTCTGTCTCTCGCTGTCTCTCGCTGTCTCTCGGTGTCTCTCACTGGCTCTCTCGGGCTCTGTCGGTCTCGCTGTGACGCTCTCTGTCTCTTTCTGTCTGTGTCTGTCTCTGTCTGGCTCTGTCTGTTCCTCTCTGTCTCTCCCGGCGTCTCTTGGCGTCGCTCTGTGTCCCCCTGACTCTCTCTGTCTCTCTCTCTCTCCCGCTGTCCCTCGCTGTCTCTCGCTGCTTCACCCTATCCCTCTCTCTCTCTTTGTCCGTCTCTGTCTCTCTCTGCCCGTCTCTGTCTCTTTCTGTCCGTGTCTGTCTCTCTCTGCCACTCTCCGTCTCTCTCACTGTCCGTCTCTGTCTCTCCCTGACTATCTCTGTCTCTCTCTGTCTCTCTCTGTCTCTCTCTGTCGCTCTCTGTCTCTCGCTATCTCTCGCTGTCTCTGTCTGTCTCTGTCTGTCTCTCTCTGTCTGTCTGTTCCTCTCTGTCTCTCCCGGCGCCTCTCGGCGTCGCTCTGTGTCTCTCTGACTCTCTCTGACTCTCGTTGTCTCTCTCTGTCACTCTCTCTCTCACTATGACCCTCTCTGTCTCCCTCTGCTTCTGTCTGTCTCTCACTCCCGCTGTCTGCCGCTCTCTGTCTCTCCCTGTCCCGCTCTCTCTCTCTCTCTGTGTCCGTCTCTGTGTCTCTCTGGCTCTCTCTTTCTCGCTCTGTGTCTGTCTGACTCTCTCTGTCGCTCTCTGTCTCTCGCTATCTCTCGCTGTCTCTTTCGGTCTCTCTCTCTCTGTCTCTCTCTATCTCTCGCTGTCTCTCGCTGTCTCTCACTTGCTCTCTCGGGCTCTCTCTGTCTCTCGCTCTCTGTCTCTCTTTGTCTCTCTGTGTCATTCTCCCTCTCACTATGACCCTCTCTCTCTCTCTGCTTCTGTCTATCTCTCACTCCCGCTGTCTGCCGCTCTCCGTCTCTCCCTGTCCCTCTCTCTCTCTTCGTCCGCCTCTGTGTCTCTCTGTCTCTCTCTGACTCTCTCTGTCGCTATCTGTCTCTCTCTGTCCGTCTCTGTCTCTCTCTGACTCTCTCTGTCCCTTTCTGACTCTCTCTGTCTGTGTCTGTCTCTTTCTGGCTCTTTCTGTCTCCCCCTGTCCCTCTCCGACGATTTCTATCTCTCTCTGTCTCTCTCTGTCCCTCTCTGTCTCTTTCTGTCCGTGTCTGTCTCTCTCTGCCCCTCTCCGTCTCTCTCTGTCTCGCTCTGTCCGTCTCTGTCTCTCTCGGGCTCTCGCTCTTTCCGTCTCTGTCTCTCTCGGGCTCTCTCTCTGACCTCTCTCTGTCACTCTCTCGCTCACTATGACCCTCTCTGTCTCTCTCTGCTTCTGTCTGTCTCTCTCTGTCCCTCTCTGTTTCGCTCTGTTCATCTCTGTCTCTCTCTGTCCGGCTCTGTCTCTCTTGTTCTCTCCCGGACTCTCTCAATCTCTGTCTGTCTCTGTCTTTCTCTGGCTCCTCTTTCTGTCTCTCCCGGCGTCTGTCTGTGTCTCTGTCTCTCTCTGACTCTCTCTGCTGCTCTCTGTCTCTCTCTGTCTCTCTATGAGTCTCTCTGTTTCCTTCTGTCTCTCTCTGTCACCTCTCTGTCTCCCTCTGTCGCTCTCTCTGTCTTTCTCTCTCTCTCTCTGCCGCTCTCGGTCTCTCTCTGTGTCTCTCTGTCTCTCTCTGTCCGTCGCTGTGTGTCTCTGTCTGTCTCTGTCTCTCTCTGCCCCTCTCCGTTCTCTCGGTGTCCGTCTCTGTCACTCTCTGACTCTCACGGTCACTTTCTGTCTCTGTCTATCTCTCTCTGTCTCTCTCGGGCTCTCCCTGTCTCTCTCTCTCTCTCTGCCTCTTACTGCTGCTCTCGGTCTGTCTCTGTGTCTCTCTGTCTCTCTCTGTCCGTCTCTGTGTGTTTCTGTCTGTCTCTGTCTCTCTCTGCCCCTCTCCGTTCTCTCTCTGTCCGGCTCTGTCTCTCTCGTTCTCTCTCGATCTCTGTCTGTCTCTCTCTGTCTCTTTCGGTCTCTCTCTCTCTGTCTCTCTCTGTCTCTCTCTATCTCTCGCTGTCTCTCGCTGTCTCTCACTTGCTCTCTCGGGCTCTCTCTGTCTCTCGCTCTCTGTCTCTCTTTGTCTCTCTGTGTCATTCTCCCTCTCACTATGACCCTCTCTCTCTCTCTGCTTCTGTCTATCTCTCACTCCCGCTGTCTGCCGCTCTCCGTCTCTCCCTGTCCCTCTCTCTCTCTTCGTCCGCCTCTGTGTCTCTCTGTCTCTCTCTGACTCTCTCTGTCGCTATCTGTCTCTCTCTGTCCGTCTCTGTCTCTCTCTGTCCGTCTCTGTCTCTCTCTGTCTCTTTCTGTCTCTGTCTATTTCACTCTGTCTCTCTCGGGCTCTCTCTGTCTGTCTTTGTCTCTCTCTGTCACTCTCTCTCTCTCACTATGACCCTCTCTGTCTCTCTCTGCTTCTGTCTGTCTCGCACTCCCGCTGTCTGCCGCTCTCCGTCTCTCCGTGTCCCTCTCTCTCGCTTTGTCCGTCTCTGTGTCTCTCTGGCTCTCTTTGTCTCGCTCTGTGTCTCTCTGACTCTCTCTGTCTCTCTCTGACGCTCTCTGTCGCTCTCTGTCTCTCTCTGTCTCTCTATGAGTCTCTCTGTTTCCTTCTGTCTCTCTCTGTCACCTCTCTGTCTTCCTCTGTCGCTCTCTCTGTCTTTCTCTCTCTCTCTCTGCCGCTCTCGGTCTCTCTCTGTGTCTCTCTGTCTCTCTCTGACGCTCTCTGTCGCTCTCTGTCTCTCTCTGTCTCTCTCTCTGTCTTTCTCTCTCTCTCTCTGCCTCTCACTGCTGCTCTCGGTCTGTCTCTGTGTCTCTCTGCCTCTCTCTGTCCGTCTCTGTGTGTTTCTGTCTGTCTCTGTCTCTCTCTGCCCCTCTCCGTTCTCTCAGTGTCCGTCTCTGTCTCTCTCTGACTCTCTCGGTCACTTTCTGTCTCTGTTTATCTCTCTCTGTCTCTCTCGGGCTCTCTCTCTCTCTCTGACTCTCTTTGTCTCTCTCTGTCCCTTTCTGGCTCTTTCTGGCTCTTTCTGTCTCCCCCTGTCCCTCTCCATCGAATTCTATCTCTCTCTGTCTGTCTCTGTCTGTCTCTGTCTCCTCTTTCTGTCTCTCCCGGCGTCTCTCTGGGTCTCTGACTCTCTTTGACTCCCTGTGTCTCTTTCTGTCACCTCTCTGTCTCCCTCTCTCTCTCTCTGACTCTCTCTCTGTCTCTCTCGGTCTCACTCTCTGTCTCTCTCTGTCTCTTTCGGTCTCTCTCTCTCTGTCTCTCTCTATCTCTCGCTGTCTCTCGCTGTCTCTCACTTGCTCTCTCGGTCACTTTCTGTCTCTGTCTATCTCTCTCTGTCTCTCTCGGGCTCTCTCTCTGACTCTCTCTGTCTCTCTCTGTCTTTTTCTGGCTCTTTCTGTCTCCCCCTGTCCCTCTCCGTCGATTTCTATCTCTCTCTGTCTCTCTCTGTCCGTCTCGGTCTGTCTCTGTGTCTCTCTGTCCCTCGCTGTCTCTCACTGGCTCTCTCGGTCTCGCTGTGATGCTCTCCGTCTCTGTCTGTCTCTGTCTGTAGCTGTCTGTCTCTGTCTGTTCCTCTCTCTCTCCCGGCGTCTTTCGGCGTCGCTCTGTGTCTCTCAGACTCTCTCTGTCTCTCTCTCTCTCTCTATCTGTCTCTTTCTCTGTCTCTCTCTGTCTCTTTCTCTCTCTCTCTGTCTATCGCTGTCTCTCACTGGCTCTTTCGGACATTCTCTGTCTCGCTGTCACGCTCTCTGTCTCTGTCTGTCTCTGTCTGTCTCTCTCTGTCTGTCTGTTCCTCTCTGTCTCTCCCGGCGTCTCTTGGCGTCGCTCTGTGTCCCCCTGACTCTCTCTGTCTCTCTCTCTCTCCCGCTGTCCCTCGCTGTCTCTCGCTGCTTCACCCTATCCCTCTCTCTCTCTTTGTCCGTCTCTGTCTCTCTCTGCCCGTCTCTGTCTCTTTCTGTCCGTGTCTGTCTCTCTCTGCCCCTCTCCGTCTCTCTCACTGTCCGTCTCTGTCTCTCCCTGACTCTCTCTGTCTCTCTCTGTCTCTCTCTGTCTCTCTCTGTCGCTCTCTGTCTCTCGCTATCTCTCGCTGTCTCTGTCTGTCTCTGTCTGTCTCTCTCTGTCTGTCTGTTCCTCTCTGTCTCTCCCGGCGTCTCTCGGCGTCGCTCTGTGTCTCTCTGACTCTCTCTGTCTCTCTCTGACGCTCTCTGTCGCTCTCTGTCTCTCTCTGTCTCTCTGTTTCCTTCTGTCTCTCTCTGTCACCTCTCTGTCTTCCTCTGTCGCTCTCTCTGTCTTTCTCTCTCTCTCTCTCTGCCGCTCTCGGTCTCTCTCTGTGTCTCTCTGTCTCTCCCTGACTCTCTCTGTCTCTCTCTGTCTCTTTCTGTCTCTCTCTGTCGCTCTCTGTCTCTCGCTATCTCTCGCTGTCTATGTCTGTCTCTGTCTGTCTCTCTCTGTCTGTCTGTTCCTCTCTGTCTCTCCCGGCGTCTCTCGGCGTCGCTCTGTGTCTCTCTGACTCTCTCTGTCTCTCGTTGTCTCTCTCTGTCACTCTCTCTCTCACTATGACCCTCTCTGTCTCCCTCTGCTTCTGTCTGTCTCTCACTCCCGCTGTCTGCCGCTCTCCGTCTCTCTGTGTCCCTCTCTCTCGCTTTGTCCGTCTCTGTGTCTCTCTGGCTCTCTCTGTCTCGCTCTGTGTCTCTCTGACTCTCTCTGTCTCTCTCTGACGCTCTCTGTCGCTCTCTGTCTCTCTCTGTCTCTCTATGAGTCTCTCTGTTTCCTTCTGTCTCTCTCTGTCACCTCTCTGTCTCCCTCTGTCGCTCTCTCTGTCTTTCTCTCTCTCTCTCTGCCCCTCTCGGTCTCTCTCTGTGTCTCTCTGTCTCTCTCTTGTGTCTCTCTGTCTCTCTCTGACTCTCTCTGTCGCTCTCTGTCTCTCTCTGTCTCTCTATGAGTCTCTCTGTTTCCTTCTGTCTCTCTCTGTCACCTCTCTGCCTCCCTCTGTCGCTCTCTCTGTCCTTCTCTCTCTCTCTCTCTCTCTGCCTCTCTCTGCCATTCTCGGTCTCTCTCACTGTCCGTCTCTGTCTCTCCCTGACTCTCTCTGTTTCTCTCTGTCTCTCCCTGTCTCTCTCTGTCTCTCTCTCTGTCTTTCTCTCTCTCTCTCTCTCTGCCTCTCACTGCTGCTCACGGTCTGTCTCTGTGTCTCTCTGTCTCTCTCTGTCCGTCTCTGTGTGTTTCTGTCTGTCTCTGTCTCTCTCTGCCCTCTCCGTTCTCTCACTGTCCGTCTCTGTCTCTCTCTGACTCTCTCGGTCACTTTCTGTCTCTGTCTATCTCTCTCTGTCTCTCTCGGGCTCCCTCTGTCTGTCTGTTCCTCTCTGACTCTCCCGGCGTCTCTCGGCGTCGCTCTGTGTCTCTCTGACTCTCTCTGTCTCTCGCTTTCTCTCTCTCTGTCGCTCTCTGTCTCTCGCTGTCTCTCGCTGTCTCTCGGTGTCTCTCACTGGCTCTCTCGGGCTCTGTCGGTCTCGCTGTGACGCTCTCTGTCTCTTTCTGTCTGTGTCTGTCTCTGTCTGGCTCTGTCTGTTCCTCTCTGTCTCTCCCGGCGTCTCTTGGCGTCGCTCTGTGTCCCCCTGACTCTCTCTGTCTCTCTCTCTCCCGCTGTCCCTCGCTGTCTCTCGCTGCTTCACCCTATCCCTCTCTCTCTCTTTGTCCGTCTCTGTCTCTCTCTGCCCGTCTCTGTCTCTTTCTGTCCGTGTCTGTCTCTCTCTGCCCCTCTCCGTCTCTCTCACTGTCCGTCTCTGTCTCTCCCTGACTATCTCTGTCTCTCTCTGTCTCTCTCTGTCTCTCTCTGTCGCTCTCTGTCTCTCGCTATCTCTCGCTGTCTCTGTCTGTCTCTGTCTGTCTCTCTCTGTCTGTCTGTTCCTCTCTGTCTCTCCCGGCGCCTCTCGGCGTCGCTCTGTGTCTCTCTGACTCTCTCTGACTCTCGTTGTCTCTCTCTGTCACTCTCTCTCTCACTATGACCCTCTCTGTCTCCCTCTGCTTCTGTCTGTCTCTCACTCCCGCTGTCTGCCGCTCTCTGTCTCTCCCTGTCCCGCTCTCTCTCTCTCTCTGTGTCCGTCTCTGTGTCTCTCTGGCTCTCTCTTTCTCGCTCTGTGTCTGTCTGACTCTCTCTGTCGCTCTCTGTCTCTCGCTATCTCTCGCTGTCTCTTTCGGTCTCTCTCTCTCTGTCTCTCTCTATCTCTCGCTGTCTCTCGCTGTCTCTCACTTGCTCTCTCGGGCTCTCTCTGTCTCTCGCTCTCTGTCTCTCTTTGTCTCTCTGTGTCATTCTCCCTCTCACTATGACCCTCTCTCTCTCTCTGCTTCTGTCTATCTCTCACTCCCGCTGTCTGCCGCTCTCCGTCTCTCCCTGTCCCTCTCTCTCTCTTCGTCCGCCTCTGTGTCTCTCTGTCTCTCTCTGACTCTCTCTGTCGCTATCTGTCTCTCTCTGTCCGTCTCTGTCTCTCTCTGACTCTCTCTGTCCCTTTCTGACTCTCTCTGTCTGTGTCTGTCTCTTTCTGGCTCTTTCTGTCTCCCCCTGTCCCTCTCCGACGATTTCTATCTCTCTCTGTCTCTCTCTGTCCCTCTCTGTCTCTTTCTGTCCGTGTCTGTCTCTCTCTGCCCCTCTCCGTCTCTCTCTGTCTCGCTCTGTCCGTCTCTGTCTCTCTCGGGCTCTCGCTCTTTCCGTCTCTGTCTCTCTCGGGCTCTCTCTCTGACCTCTCTCTGTCACTCTCTCGCTCACTATGACCCTCTCTGTCTCTCTCTGCTTCTGTCTGTCTCTCTCTGTCCCTCTCTGTTTCGCTCTGTTCATCTCTGTCTCTCTCTGTCCGGCTCTGTCTCTCTTGTTCTCTCCCGGACTCTCTCAATCTCTGTCTGTCTCTGTCTTTCTCTGGCTCCTCTTTCTGTCTCTCCCGGCGTCTGTCTGTGTCTCTGTCTCTCTCTGACTCTCTCTGCTGCTCTCTGTCTCTCTCTGTCTCTCTATGAGTCTCTCTGTTTCCTTCTGTCTCTCTCTGTCACCTCTCTGTCTCCCTCTGTCGCTCTCTCTGTCTTTCTCTCTCTCTCTCTGCCGCTCTCGGTCTCTCTCTGTGTCTCTCTGTCTCTCTCTGTCCGTCGCTGTGTGTCTCTGTCTGTCTCTGTCTCTCTCTGCCCCTCTCCGTTCTCTCGGTGTCCGTCTCTGTCACTCTCTGACTCTCACGGTCACTTTCTGTCTCTGTCTATCTCTCTCTGTCTCTCTCGGGCTCTCCCTGTCTCTCTCTCTCTCTCTGCCTCTTACTGCTGCTCTCGGTCTGTCTCTGTGTCTCTCTGTCTCTCTCTGTCCGTCTCTGTGTGTTTCTGTCTGTCTCTGTCTCTCTCTGCCCCTCTCCGTTCTCTCTCTGTCCGGCTCTGTCTCTCTCGTTCTCTCTCGATCTCTGTCTGTCTCTCTCTGTCTCTTTCGGTCTCTCTCTCTCTGTCTCTCTCTGTCTCTCTCTATCTCTCGCTGTCTCTCGCTGTCTCTCACTTGCTCTCTCGGGCTCTCTCTGTCTCTCGCTCTCTGTCTCTCTTTGTCTCTCTGTGTCATTCTCCCTCTCACTATGACCCTCTCTCTCTCTCTGCTTCTGTCTATCTCTCACTCCCGCTGTCTGCCGCTCTCCGTCTCTCCCTGTCCCTCTCTCTCTCTTCGTCCGCCTCTGTGTCTCTCTGTCTCTCTCTGACTCTCTCTGTCGCTATCTGTCTCTCTCTGTCCGTCTCTGTCTCTCTCTGTCCGTCTCTGTCTCTCTCTGTCTCTTTCTGTCTCTGTCTATTTCACTCTGTCTCTCTCGGGCTCTCTCTGTCTGTCTTTGTCTCTCTCTGTCACTCTCTCTCTCTCACTATGACCCTCTCTGTCTCTCTCTTCTTCTGTCTGTCTCGCACTCCCGCTGTCTGCCGCTCTCCGTCTCTCCGTGTCCCTCTCTCTCGCTTTGTCCGTCTCTGTGTCTCTCTGGCTCTCTTTGTCTCGCTCTGTGTCTCTCTGACTCTCTCTGTCTCTCTCTGACGCTCTCTGTCGCTCTCTGTCTCTCTCTGTCTCTCTATGAGTCTCTCTGTTTCCTTCTGTCTCTCTCTGTCACCTCTCTGTCTTCCTCTGTCGCTCTCTCTGTCTTTCTCTCTCTCTCTCTGCCGCTCTCGGTCTCTCTCTGTGTCTCTCTGTCTCTCTCTGACGCTCTCTGTCGCTCTCTGTCTCTCTCTGTCTCTCTCTCTGTCTTTCTCTCTCTCTCTCTGCCTCTCACTGCTGCTCTCGGTCTGTCTCTGTGTCTCTCTGTCTCTCTCTGTCCGTCTCTGTGTGTTTCTGTCTGTCTATGTCTCTCTCTGCCCCTCTCCGTTCTCTCGGTGTCCGTCTCTGTCTCTCTCTGACTCTCTCGGTCACTTTCTGTCTCTGTCTATCTCTCTCTGTCTCTCTCGGGCTCTCTCTCTGACTCTCTCTGTCTCTCTCTGTCTCTTTCTGGCTCTTTCTGTCTCCCCCTGTCCCTCTCCGTCGATTTCTATCTCTCTCTGTTTCTCTCTGTCCGTCTCGGTCTGTCTCTGTGTCTCTCTGTCCCTCGCTGTCTCTCACTGGCTCTCTCGGTCTCTGTCGGTCTCGCTGTGATGCTCTCCGTCTCTGTCTGTCTCTGTCTGTATCTGTCTGTCTCTGTCTGTTCCTCTCTCTCTCTCCCGGCGTCTTTCGGCGTCCCTCTGTGTCTCTCAGACTCTCTCTGTCTCTCTCTCTCTATCTGTCTCTTTCTCTGTCTCTCTCTGTCTCTTTCTGTCTCTCTCTGTCTATCGCTGACTCTCACTGGCTCTTTCGGGCATTCTCTGTCTCGCTGTCACGCTCTCTGTCTCTGTCTGTCTGTCTGTCTCTCTCTGTCTGTCTGTTCCTCTCTGTCTCTCCCGGCGTCTCTGGGCGTCGCTGTGTGTCTCTCTGTGTCTCTCTGACTCTCTGTCACTCTCTGTCTCTCGCTCTCTCTCGCTGTCTCTCGCTGTCTCTCACTGTCTCTCTCTGTCTCTCTCTGTCTCTCTCTCTCTCTCTGCCTCTTACTGCTGCTCTCGGTCTGTCTCTGTGTCTCTCTGCCTCTCTCTGTCCGTCTCTGTGTGTTTCTGTCTGTCTCTGTCTCTCTCTGCCCCTCTCCGTTCTCTCAGTGTCCGTCTCTGTCTCTCTCTGACTCTCTCGGTCACTTTCCGTCTCTGTTTATCTCTCTCTGTCTCTCTCGGGCTCTCTCTCTCTCTCTGACTCTCTTTGTCTCTCTCTGTCCCTTTCTGGCTCTTTCTGGCTCTTTCTGTCTCCCCCTGTCCCTCTCCATCGAATTCTATCTCTCTCTGTCTGTCTCTGTCTGTCTCTGTCTCCTCTTTCTGTCTCTCCCGGCGTCTCTCTGGGTCTCTGACTCTCTTTGACTCCCTGTGTCTCTTTCTGTCACCTCTCTGTCTCCCTCTCTCTCTCTCTGACTCTCTCTCTGTCTCTCTCGGTCTCACTCTCTGTCTCTCTCTGTCTCTTTCGGTCTCTCTCTCTCTGTCTCTCTCTATCTCTCGCTGTCTCTCGCTGTCTCTCACTTGCTCTCTCGGTCACTTTCTGTCTCTGTCTATCTCTCTCTGTCTCTCTCGGGCTCTCTCTCTGACTCTCTCTGTCTCTCTCTGTCTTTTTCTGGCTCTTTCTGTCTCCCCCTGTCCCTCTCCGTCGATTTCTATCTCTCTCTGTCTCTCTCTGTCCGTCTCGGTCTGTCTCTGTGTCTCTCTGTCCCTCGCTGTCTCTCACTGGCTCTCTCGGTCTCGCTGTGATGCTCTCCGTCTCTGTCTGTCTCTGTCTGTAGCTGTCTGTCTCTGTCTGTTCCTCTCTCTCTCCCGGCGTCTTTCGGCGTCGCTCTGTGTCTCTCAGACTCTCTCTGTCTCTCTCTCTCTCTCTCTATCTGTCTCTTTCTCTGTCTCTCTCTGTCTCTTTCTCTCTCTCTCTGTCTATCGCTGTCTCTCACTGGCTCTTTCGGACATTCTCTGTCTCGCTGTCACGCTCTCTGTCTCTGTCTGTCTCTGTCTGTCTCTCTCTGTCTGTCTGTTCCTCTCTGTCTCTCCCGGCGTCTCTTGGCGTCGCTCTGTGTCCCCCTGACTCTCTCTGTCTCTCTCTCTCTCCCGCTGTCCCTCGCTGTCTCTCGCTGCTTCACCCTATCCCTCTCTCTCTCTTTGTCCGTCTCTGTCTCTCTCTGCCCGTCTCTGTCTCTTTCTGTCCGTGTCTGTCTCTCTCTGCCCCTCTCCGTCTCTCTCACTGTCCGTCTCTGTCTCTCCCTGACTCTCTCTGTCTCTCTCTGTCTCTCTCTGTCTCTCTCTGTCGCTCTCTGTCTCTCGCTATCTCTCGCTGTCTCTGTCTGTCTCTGTCTGTCTCTCTCTGTCTGTCTGTTCCTCTCTGTCTCTCCCGGCGTCTCTCGGCGTCGCTCTGTGTCTCTCTGACTCTCTCTGTCTCTCTCTGACGCTCTCTGTCGCTCTCTGTCTCTCTCTGTCTCTCTGTTTCCTTCTGTCTCTCTCTGTCACCTCTCTGTCTTCCTCTGTCGCTCTCTCTGTCTTTCTCTCTCTCTCTCTCTGCCGCTCTCGGTCTCTCTCTGTGTCTCTCTGTCTCTCCCTGACTCTCTCTGTCTCTCTCTGTCTCTTTCTGTCTCTCTCTGTCGCTCTCTGTCTCTCGCTATCTCTCGCTGTCTATGTCTGTCTCTGTCTGTCTCTCTCTGTCTGTCTGTTCCTCTCTGTCTCTCCCGGCGTCTCTCGGCGTCGCTCTGTGTCTCTCTGACTCCCTCTGTCTCTCGTTGTCTCTCTCTGTCACTCTCTCTCTCACTATGACCCTCTCTGTCTCCCTCTGCTTCTGTCTGTCTCTCACTCCCGCTGTCTGCCGCTCTCCGTCTCTCTGTGTCCCTCTCTCTCGCTTTGTCCGTCTCTGTGTCTCTCTGGCTCTCTCTGTCTCGCTCTGTGTCTCTCTGACTCTCTCTGTCTCTCTCTGACGCTCTCTGTCGCTCTCTGTCTCTCTCTGTCTCTCTATGAGTCTCTCTGTTTCCTTCTGTCTCTCTCTGTCACCTCTCTGTCTCCCTCTGTCGCTCTCTCTGTCTTTCTCTCTCTCTCTCTGCCGCTCTCGGTCTCTCTCTGTGTCTCTCTGTCTCTCTCTTGTGTCTCTCTGTCTCTCTCTGACTCTCTCTGTCGCTCTCTGTCTCTCTCTGTCTCTCTATGAGTCTCTCTGTTTCCTTCTGTCTCTCTCTGTCACCTCTCTGCCTCCCTCTGTCGCTCTCTCTGTCCTTCTCTCTCTCTCTCTCTCTGCCTCTCTCTGCCATTCTCGGTCTCTCTCACTGTCCGTCTCTGTCTCTCCCTGACTCTCTCTGTTTCTCTCTGTCTCTCCCTGTCTCTCTCTGTCTCTCTCTCTGTCTTTCTCTCTCTCTCTCTCTCTCTGCCTCTCACTGCTGCTCACGGTCTGTCTCTGTGTCTCTCTGTCTCTCTCTGTCCGTCTCTGTGTGTTTCTGTCTGTCTCTGTCTCTCTCTGCCCTCTCCGTTCTCTCACTGTCCGTCTCTGTCTCTCTCTGACTCTCTCGGTCACTTTCTGTCTCTGTCTATCTCTCTCTGTCTCTCTCGGGCTCCCTCTGTCTGTCTGTTCCTCTCTGACTCTCCCGGCGTCTCTCGGCGTCGCTCTGTGTCTCTCTGACTCTCTCTGTCTCTCGCTTTCTCTCTCTCTGTCGCTCTCTGTCTCTCGCTGTCTCTCGCTGTCTCTCGGTGTCTCTCACTGGCTCTCTCGGGCTCTGTCGGTCTCGCTGTGACGCTCTCTGTCTCTTTCTGTCTGTGTCTGTCTCTGTCTGGCTCTGTCTGTTCCTCTCTGTCTCTCCCGGCGTCTCTTGGCGTCGCTCTGTGTCCCCCTGACTCTCTCTGTCTCTCTCTCTCTCCCGCTGTCCCTCGCTGTCTCTCGCTGCTTCACCCTATCCCTCTCTCTCTCTTTGTCCGTCTCTGTCTCTCTCTGCCCGTCTCTGTCTCTTTCTGTCCGTGTCTGTCTCTCTCTGCCCCTCTCCGTCTCTCTCACTGTCCGTCTCTGTCTCTCCCTGACTATCTCTGTCTCTCTCTGTCTCTCTCTGTCTCTCTCTGTCGCTCTCTGTCTCTCGCTATCTCTCGCTGTCTCTGTCTGTCTCTGTCTGTCTCTCTCTGTCTGTCTGTTCCTCTCTGTCTCTCCCGGCGCCTCTCGGCGTCGCTCTGTGTCTCTCTGACTCTCTCTGACTCTCGTTGTCTCTCTCTGTCACTCTCTCTCTCACTATGACCCTCTCTGTCTCCCTCTGCTTCTGTCTGTCTCTCACTCCCGCTGTCTGCCGCTCTCTGTCTCTCCCTGTCCCGCTCTCTCTCTCTCTCTCTGTGTCCGTCTCTGTGTCTCTCTGGCTCTCTCTTTCTCGCTCTGTGTCTGTCTGACTCTCTCTGTCGCTCCCTGTCTCTCGCTATCTCTCGCTGTCTCTTTCGGTCTCTCTCTCTCTGTCTCTCTCTATCTCTCGCTGTCTCTCGCTGTCTCTCACTTGCTCTCTCGGGCTCTCTCTGTCTCTCGCTCTCTGTCTCTCTTTGTCTCTCTGTGTCATTCTCCCTCTCACTATGACCCTCTCTCTCTCTCTGCTTCTGTCTATCTCTCACTCCCGCTGTCTGCCGCTCTCCGTCTCTCCCTGTCCCTCTCTCTCTCTTCGTCCGCCTCTGTGTCTCTCTGTCTCTCTCTGACTCTCTCTGTCGCTATCTGTCTCTCTCTGTCCGTCTCTGTCTCTCTCTGACTCTCTCTGTCCCTTTCTGACTCTCTCTGTCTGTGTCTGTCTCTTTCTGGCTCTTTCTGTCTCCCCCTGTCCCTCTCCGACGATTTCTATCTCTCTCTGTCTCTCTCTGTCCCTCTCTGTCTCTTTCTGTCCGTGTCTGTCTCTCTCTGCCCCTCTCCGTCTCTCTCTGTCTCGCTCTGTCCGTCTCTGTCTCTCTCGGGCTCTCGCTCTTTCCGTCTCTGTCTCTCTCGGGCTCTCTCTCTGACCTCTCTCTGTCACTCTCTCGCTCACTATGACCCTCTCTGTCTCTCTCTGCTTCTGTCTGTCTCTCTCTGTCCCTCTCTGTTTCGCTCTGTTCATCTCTGTCTCTCTCTGTCCGGCTCTGTCTCTCTTGTTCTCTCCCGGACTCTCTCAATCTCTGTCTGTCTCTGTCTTTCTCTGGCTCCTCTTTCTGTCTCTCCCGGCGTCTGTCTGTGTCTCTGTCTCTCTCTGACTCTCTCTGCTGCTCTCTGTCTCTCTCTGTCTCTCTATGAGTCTCTCTGTTTCCTTCTGTCTCTCTCTGTCACCTCTCTGTCTCCCTCTGTCGCTCTCTCTGTCTTTCTCTCTCTCTCTCTGCCGCTCTCGGTCTCTCTCTGTGTCTCTCTGTCTCTCTCTGTCCGTCGCTGTGTGTCTCTGTCTGTCTCTGTCTCTCTCTGCCCCTCTCCGTTCTCTCGGTGTCCGTCTCTGTCACTCTCTGACTCTCACGGTCACTTTCTGTCTCTGTCTATCTCTCTCTGTCTCTCTCGGGCTCTCCCTGTCTCTCTCTCTCTCTCTGCCTCTTACTGCTGCTCTCGGTCTGTCTCTGTGTCTCTCTGTCTCTCTCTGTCCGTCTCTGTGTGTTTCTGTCTGTCTCTGTCTCTCTCTGCCCCTCTCCGTTCTCTCTCTGTCCGGCTCTGTCTCTCTCGTTCTCTCTCGATCTCTGTCTGTCTCTCTCTGTCTCTTTCGGTCTCTCTCTCTCTGTCTCTCTCTGTCTCTCTCTATCTCTCGCTGTCTCTCGCTGTCTCTCACTTGCTCTCTCGGGCTCTCTCTGTCTCTCGCTCTCTGTCTCTCTTTGTCTCTCTGTGTCATTCTCCCTCTCACTATGACCCTCTCTCTCTCTCTGCTTCTGTCTATCTCTCACTCCCGCTGTCTGCCGCTCTCCGTCTCTCCCTGTCCCTCTCTCTCTCTTCGTCCGCCTCTGTGTCTCTCTGTCTCTCTCTGACTCTCTCTGTCGCTATCTGTCTCTCTCTGTCCGTCTCTGTCTCTCTCTGTCCGTCTCTGTCTCTCTCTGTCTCTTTCTGTCTCTGTCTATTTCACTCTGTCTCTCTCGGGCTCTCTCTGTCTGTCTTTGTCTCTCTCTGTCACTCTCTCTCTCTCACTATGACCCTCTCTGTCTCTCTCTTCTTCTGTCTGTCTCGCACTCCCGCTGTCTGCCGCTCTCCGTCTCTCCGTGTCCCTCTCTCTCGCTTTGTCCGTCTCTGTGTCTCTCTGGCTCTCTTTGTCTCGCTCTGTGTCTCTCTGACTCTCTCTGTCTCTCTCTGACGCTCTCTGTCGCTCTCTGTCTCTCTCTGTCTCTCTATGAGTCTCTCTGTTTCCTTCTGTCTCTCTCTGTCACCTCTCTGTCTTCCTCTGTCGCTCTCTCTGTCTTTCTCTCTCTCTCTCTGCCGCTCTCGGTCTCTCTCTGTGTCTCTCTGTCTCTCTCTGACGCTCTCTGTCGCTCTCTGTCTCTCTCTGTCTCTCTCTCTGTCTTTCTCTCTCTCTCTCTGCCTCTCACTGCTGCTCTCGGTCTGTCTCTGTGTCTCTCTGTCTCTCTCTGTCCGTCTCTGTGTGTTTCTGTCTGTCTATGTCTCTCTCTGCCCCTCTCCGTTCTCTCGGTGTCCGTCTCTGTCTCTCTCTGACTCTCTCGGTCACTTTCTGTCTCTGTCTATCTCTCTCTGTCTCTCTCGGGCTCTCTCTCTGACTCTCTCTGTCTCTCTCTGTCTCTTTCTGGCTCTTTCTGTCTCCCCCTGTCCCTCTCCGTCGATTTCTATCTCTCTCTGTTTCTCTCTGTCCGTCTCGGTCTGTCTCTGTGTCTCTCTGTCCCTCGCTGTCTCTCACTGGCTCTCTCGGTCTCTGTCGGTCTCGCTGTGATGCTCTCCGTCTCTGTCTGTCTCTGTCTGTATCTGTCTGTCTCTGTCTGTTCCTCTCTCTCTCTCCCGGCGTCTTTCGGCGTCCCTCTGTGTCTCTCAGACTCTCTCTGTCTCTCTCTCTCTATCTGTCTCTTTCTCTGTCTCTCTCTGTCTCTTTCTGTCTCTCTCTGTCTATCGCTGACTCTCACTGGCTCTTTCGGGCATTCTCTGTCTCGCTGTCACGCTCTCTGTCTCTGTCTGTCTGTCTGTCTCTCTCTGTCTGTCTGTTCCTCTCTGTCTCTCCCGGCGTCTCTGGGCGTCGCTGTGTGTCTCTCTGTGTCTCTCTGACTCTCTGTCACTCTCTGTCTCTCGCTCTCTCTCGCTGTCTCTCGCTGTCTCTCACTGTCTCTCTCTGTCTCTCTCTGTCTCTCTCTCTCTCTCTGCCTCTTACTGCTGCTCTCGGTCTGTCTCTGTGTCTCTCTGCCTCTCTCTGTCCGTCTCTGTGTGTTTCTGTCTGTCTCTGTCTCTCTCTGCCCCTCTCCGTTCTCTCAGTGTCCGTCTCTGTCTCTCTCTGACTCTCTCGGTCACTTTCCGTCTCTGTTTATCTCTCTCTGTCTCTCTCGGGCTCTCTCTCTCTCTCTGACTCTCTTTGTCTCTCTCTGTCCCTTTCTGGCTCTTTCTGGCTCTTTCTGTCTCCCCCTGTCCCTCTCCATCGAATTCTATCTCTCTCTGTCTGTCTCTGTCTGTCTCTGTCTCCTCTTTCTGTCTCTCCCGGCGTCTCTCTGGGTCTCTGACTCTCTTTGACTCCCTGTGTCTCTTTCTGTCACCTCTCTGTCTCCCTCTCTCTCTCTCTGACTCTCTCTCTGTCTCTCTCGGTCTCACTCTCTGTCTCTCTCTGTCTCTTTCGGTCTCTCTCTCTCTGTCTCTCTCTATCTCTCGCTGTCTCTCGCTGTCTCTCACTTGCTCTCTCGGTCACTTTCTGTCTCTGTCTATCTCTCTCTGTCTCTCTCGGGCTCTCTCTCTGACTCTCTCTGTCTCTCTCTGTCTTTTTCTGGCTCTTTCTGTCTCCCCCTGTCCCTCTCCGTCGATTTCTATCTCTCTCTGTCTCTCTCTGTCCGTCTCGGTCTGTCTCTGTGTCTCTCTGTCCCTCGCTGTCTCTCACTGGCTCTCTCGGTCTCGCTGTGATGCTCTCCGTCTCTGTCTGTCTCTGTCTGTAGCTGTCTGTCTCTGTCTGTTCCTCTCTCTCTCCCGGCGTCTTTCGGCGTCGCTCTGTGTCTCTCAGACTCTCTCTGTCTCTCTCTCTCTCTCTATCTGTCTCTTTCTCTGTCTCTCTCTGTCTCTTTCTCTCTCTCTCTGTCTATCGCTGTCTCTCACTGGCTCTTTCGGACATTCTCTGTCTCGCTGTCACGCTCTCTGTCTCTGTCTGTCTCTGTCTGTCTCTCTCTGTCTGTCTGTTCCTCTCTGTCTCTCCCGGCGTCTCTTGGCGTCGCTCTGTGTCCCCCTGACTCTCTCTGTCTCTCTCTCTCTCCCGCTGTCCCTCGCTGTCTCTCGCTGCTTCACCCTATCCCTCTCTCTCTCTTTGTCCGTCTCTGTCTCTCTCTGCCCGTCTCTGTCTCTTTCTGTCCGTGTCTGTCTCTCTCTGCCCCTCTCCGTCTCTCTCACTGTCCGTCTCTGTCTCTCCCTGACTCTCTCTGTCTCTCTCTGTCTCTCTCTGTCTCTCTCTGTCGCTCTCTGTCTCTCGCTATCTCTCGCTGTCTCTGTCTGTCTCTGTCTGTCTCTCTCTGTCTGTCTGTTCCTCTCTGTCTCTCCCGGCGTCTCTCGGCGTCGCTCTGTGTCTCTCTGACTCTCTCTGTCTCTCTCTGACGCTCTCTGTCGCTCTCTGTCTCTCTCTGTCTCTCTGTTTCCTTCTGTCTCTCTCTGTCACCTCTCTGTCTTCCTCTGTCGCTCTCTCTGTCTTTCTCTCTCTCTCTCTCTGCCGCTCTCGGTCTCTCTCTGTGTCTCTCTGTCTCTCCCTGACTCTCTCTGTCTCTCTCTGTCTCTTTCTGTCTCTCTCTGTCGCTCTCTGTCTCTCGCTATCTCTCGCTGTCTATGTCTGTCTCTGTCTGTCTCTCTCTGTCTGTCTGTTCCTCTCTGTCTCTCCCGGCGTCTCTCGGCGTCGCTCTGTGTCTCTCTGACTCTCTCTGTCTCTCGTTGTCTCTCTCTGTCACTCTCTCTCTCACTATGACCCTCTCTGTCTCCCTCTGCTTCTGTCTGTCTCTCACTCCCGCTGTCTGCCGCTCTCCGTCTCTCTGTGTCCCTCTCTCTCGCTTTGTCCGTCTCTGTGTCTCTCTGGCTCTCTCTGTCTCTCTCTCTCTCTCTCTCTGCCTCTTACTGCTGCTCTCGGTCTGTCTCTGTGTCTCTCTGTCTCTCTCGGTCCGTCTCTGTGTGTTTCTGTCTGTCTCTGTCTCTCTCTGCCCCTCTCCGTTCTCTCACTGTCCGTCTCCGTCTCTCGCTGACTCTCTCTGTCTCTCTCTGTCTCTTTATGTCGCTTTCTGTCTCGCCCTGTCCATCTTCGTCTATTTCTATCTCTCTCTGTCTCTCTCTGTCCGTCTCTGTCTCTCTCTGCCCCTCTCTGTCTCTCTCTGTCCCTTTCTGACCCTCTCTGTCTGTGTCTGTCTCTTTCTGGCTCTTTCTGTCTCCCCCTGTCCCTCTCCGACGATTTCTATCTCTCTCTGTCTCTCTCTGTCCCTCTCTGTCTCTTTCTGTCCGTGTCTGTCTCTCTCTGCCCCTCTCCGTTCTCTCGGTGTCCGTCTCTGTCACTCTCTGACTCTCACGGTCACTTTCTCTCTGTCTATCTCTCTCTGTCTCTCTCGGGCTCTCTCTCTGACTTTCTCTGTCTCTCTCTGTCTCTTTCTGGCTCTTTCTGTCTCCCCCTGTCCCTCTCCGTCGATTTCTATCTCTCTCTGTCTCTCTCTGTCCGTCTCGGTCTGTCTCTGTGTCTCTCTGTCCCTCGCTGTCTCTCACTGGCTCTCTCGGTCTCTGTCGGTCTCGCTGTGATGCTCTCCGTCTCTGTCTGTCTCTGTCTGTAGCTGTCTGTCTCTGTCTGTTCCTCTCTCTCTCCCGGCGTCTTTCGGCGTCGCTCTGTGTCTCTCAGACTCTCTCTGTCTCTCTCTCTCTCTATCTGTCTCTTTCTCTGTCTCTCTCTGTCTCTTTCTCTCTCTTTCTGTCTATCGCTGTCTCTCACTGGCTCTTTCGGGCATTCTCTGTCTCGCTGTCACGCTCTCTGTCTCTGTCTGTCTCTCTCTGTCTGTCTGTTCCTCTCTGTCTCTCCCGGCGTCTCTCGGCGTCGCTCTGTGTCTCTCTGTGTCTCTCTGCCTCTCTCTGTCTCTCTCTGTCTCTCTCTCTCTGTCTCTATCTGTCTCTCCTTGTCTCTCTCTGTCACTCTCTCTCTCACTATGACCCTCTCTGTCTCCCTCTGCTTCTGTCTGTCTCTCCCTCCCGCGGTCTGCCGCTCTCTGTCTCACCCTGTCCCGCTCTCACTCTCTCTCTCTCTCTCTGTGTCCGTCTCTGTCTCTCACTGGCTCTCTCAGGCTCTCTCTGTCACGGTCTGTCTCTCTCTGTCTCTCTCTGACTCTCTCTGTCGCTATCTGTCTCTCTCTGTCCGTCTCTGTCTCTCTCTGACTCTCTCTGTCTCTTTCGGTCTCTGTCTATCTCACTCTGTCTCTCTCGGGTTCTCTCTGTCTGTCTTTGTCTCTCTCTGTCACTCTCTCTCTCACTATGACCCTCTCTGTCTCTCTCTGCTTCTGTCTGTTTCTCACTCCCGCTGTCTGCCGCTCTCCGTCTCTCCGTGTCCCTCTCTCTCGCTTTGTCCGTCTCTGTGTCTCTCTGGCTCTCTCTGTCTCGCTCTGTGTCTCTCTGACTCTCTCTGTCTCTCTCTGACGCTCTCTGTCGCTCTCTGTCTCTCTCTGTCTCTCTATGAGTCTCTCTGTTTCCTTCTGTCTCTCTCTGTCACATCTCTGTCTCCCTCCGTCGCTCTCTCTGTCTTTCTCTCTCTCTCTCTCTCTGCCGCTCTCGGTCTCTCTCTGTTTCTCTCTGTCTCTCTCTTGTGTCTTTCTGTCTCTCTCTGACTCTCTCTGTCGCTCTCTGTCTCTCTCTGTCTCTCTATGAGTCTCTCTGTTTCCTTCTGTCTCTCTCTGTCACCTCTCTGCCTCCCTCTGTCGCTCTCTCTGTCCTTCTCTCTCTCTCTCTCTCTCTGCCTCTCTCTGCCGTTCTCGGTCTCTCTCACTGTCCGTCTCTGTCTCTCCCTGACTCTCTCTGTCTCTCTCTGTCTCTCTCTGTCTCTCTCTCTCTCTCTCTGCCTCTTACTGCTGCTCTCGGTCTGTCTCTGTGTCTCTCTGTCTCTCTCGGTCCGTCTCTGTGTGTTTCTGTCTGTCTCTGTCTCTCTCTGCCCCTCTCCGTTCTCTCACTGTCCGTCTCCGTCTCTCGCTGACTCTCTCTGTCTCTCTCTGTCTCTTTCTGGCGCTTTCTGTCTCCCCCTGTCCCTCTCCGACGATTTCTATCTCTCTCTGTCTCTCTCTGTCCCTCTCTGTCTCTTTCTGTCCGTGTCTGTCTCTCTCTGCCCCTCTCCGTCTCTCTCTGTCTCGCTCTGTCCGTCTCTGTCTCTCTCGGGCTCTCGCTCTTTCCGTCTCTGTCTCTCTCGGGCTCTCTCTCTGACCTCTCTCTGTCACTCTCTCGCTCACTATGACCCTCTCTGTCTCTCTCTGCTTCTGTCTGTCTCTCTCTGTCCCTCTCTGTTTCGCTCTGTTCATCTCTGTCTCTCTCTGTCCGGCTCTGTCTCTCTCGTTCTCTCTCGGACTCTCTCACTCTCTGTCTGTCTCTGTCTTTCTCTGGCTCCTCTTTCTGTCTCTCCCGGCGTCTGTCTGTGTCTCTGACTCTCTTTGACTCCCTGTGTCTCTTTCTGTCACCTCTCCGTCTCTCTCGGACTCTCTCGATCTCTGTCTGTCTCCGTCTGTCTCTGTCTCCTCTTTCTGTCTCTCCCGGCGTCTCTCTGGGTCTCTGACTCTCTTTGACTCCCTGTGTCTCTTTCTGTCACCTCTCTGTCTCTCTCTCTCTCTCTGACTGTCTCTCTGTCTCTCTCGGTCCTTCTCTCTGTCTCTCTCTCTGTCTCTTTCGGTCTCTCTCTCTCTGTTTCTCTCTATCTCTCGCTGTCTCTCGCTGTCTCTCACTTGCTCTCTCGGGCTCTCTCTGTCTCTCGCTCTCTGTCTCTCTTTGTCTCTCTGTGTCATTCTCCCTCTCACTATGACCCTCTCTGTCTCTCTCTGCTTCTGTCTGTCTCGCACTCCCGCTGTCTGCCGCTCTCCGTCTCTCCGTGTCCCTCTCTCTCGCTTTGTCCGTCTCTGTGTCTCTCTGGCTCTCTCTGTCTCGCTCTGTGTCTCTCTGACTCTCTCTGTCGCTCTCTGACGCTGTCTGTCGCTCTCTGTCTCTCTCTGTCTCTCTATGAGTCTCTCTGTTTCCTTCTGTCTCTCTCTGTCACCTCTCTGTCTCCCTCTGTCGCTCTCTCTGTCTTTCTCTCTCTCTCTCTGCCGCTCTCGGTCTCTCTCAGTGTCTCTCTGTCTCTCTCTGTCCGTCGCTGTGTGTCTCTGTCTGTCTCTGTCTCTCCCTGCCCCTCTCCGTTCTCTCGGTGTCCGTCTCTGTCACCCCCTGACTCTCACGGTCACTTTCTGTCTCTGTCTATCTCTCTCTGTCTCTCTCGGGCTCTCTCTGTCTCTCTCTCTCTCTCTCTCTCTCTCTGCCTCTTACTGCTGCTCTCGGTCTGTCTCTGTGTCTCTCTGTCTCTCTCTGTCCGTCTCTGTGTGTTTCTGTCTGTCTCTGTCTCTCTCTGCCCCTCTCCGTTCTCTCTCTGTCCGTCTCTGTCTCTCTCTGACTCTCTCTGTCTCTTTCTGTCTCCGTCTATTTCACTCTGTCTCTCTCGGGCTCTCTCTGTCTGTCTTTGTCTCTCTCTGTCACTCTCTCTCTCTCTATGACCCTCTCTGTCTCTCTCTGCTTCTGTCTGTCTCGCACTCCCGCTGTCTGCCGCTCTCCGTCTCTCCGTGTCCCTCTCTCTCGCTTTGTCCGTCTCTGTGTCTCTCTGGCTCTCTCTGTATCGCTCTGTGTCTCTCTGACTCTCTCTGTCTCTCTCTGACGCTCTCTGTCGCTCTCTGTCTCTCTCTGTCTCTCTATGAGTCTCCCTGTTTCCTTCTGTCTCTCTCGGTCACCTCTCTGTCTCCCTCTGTCGCTCTCTCTGTCTTTCTCTCTCTCTCCCTCTCTGCCTCTCTCTGCCGCTCTCAGTCTCTCTCTGTGTCTCTCTGTCTCTCTCTTCCTCTCTCTGTCTATCCCTGTCCCTCTCTATCTCTCGCTCTCTGTCTCTCGCTGTCTCGCGCTGTCTCTCACTGGCTCTCTCGGGCTCTCTCTGTCTCGCTCCGTCTCTCTCTGACGCTCTCTGTCACTCTCTGTCTCTCGCTCTCTCTCCCTGACTCTCTCTGTCTCTCTCTGTCTCTCTCTGTCTCTCGCTGTCTCTCCCTGACTCTCTCTGTCTCTCTCTGTCTCTCTCTGTCTCTCTCTGTCGCTCTCTGTCTCTCGCTATCTCTCGCTGTCTCTGTCTGTCTCTGTCTGTCTCTCTCTGTCTGTCTGTTCCTCTCTGTCTCTCCCGGCGTCTCTCGGCGTCGCTCTGTGTCTCTCTGACTCTCTCTGTCTCTCGTTGTCTCTCTCTGTCACTCTCTCTCTCACTATGACCCTCTCTGTCTCCCTCTGCTTCTGTCTGTCTCTCACTCCCGCTGTCTGCCGCTCTCCGTCTCTCTGTGTCCCTCTCTCTCGCTTTGTCCGTCTCTGTGTCTCTCTGGCTCTCTCTGTCTCGCTCTGTGTCTCTCTGGCTCTCTCTGTCTCGCTCTGTGTCTCTCTGACTCTCTCTGTCTCTCTCTGACGCTCTCTGTCGCTCTCTGTCTCTCTCTGTCTCTCTATGAGTCTCTCTGTTTCCTTCTATCTCTCTCTGTCTTTCTCTCTCTCTCTCTCTCTCTGCCTCTCTCTGCCGCTCTCGGTCTCTCTCTGTGTCTCTCTGTCTCTCTCTGACTCTCTCTGTCGCTCTCTGTCTCTCTCTGTCTCTCTCTCTGTCTTTCTCTCTCTCTCTCTCTCTGCCTCTCACTGCTGCTCTCGGTCTGTCTCTGTGTCTCTCTGTCTCTCTCTGTCCGTCGCTGTGTGTCTCTGTCTGTCTCTGTCTCTCTCTGCCCCTCTCCGTTCTCTCGGTGTCCGTCTCTGTCACTCTCTGACTCTCACGGTCACTTTCTCTCTGTCTATCTCTCTCTGTCTCTCTCGGGCTCTCTCTCTGACTTTCTCTGTCTCTCTCTGTCTCTTTCTGGCTCTTTCTGTCTCCCCCTGTCCCTCTCCGTCGATTTCTATCTCTCTCTGTCTCTCTCTGTCCGTCTCGGTCTGTCTCTGTGTCTCTCTGTCCCTCGCTGTCTCTCACTGGCTCTCTCGGTCTCTGTCGGTCTCGCTGTGATGCTCTCCGTCTCTGTCTGTCTCTGTCTGTAGCTGTCTGTCTCTGTCTGTTCCTCTCTCTCTCCCGGCGTCTTTCGGCGTCGCTCTGTGTCTCTCAGACTCTCTCTGTCTCTCTCTCTCTATCTGTCTCTTTCTCTGTCTCTCTCTGTCTCTTTCTCTCTCTCTCTGTCTATCGCTGTCTCTCACTGGCTCTTTCGGGCATTCTCTGTCTCGCTGTCACGCTCTCTGTCTCTGTCTGTCTCTCTCTGTCTGTCTGTTCCTCTCTGTCTCTCCCGGCGTCTCTCGGCCTCGCTCTGTGTCTCTCTGTGTCTCTCTGCCTCTCTCTGTCTCTCTCTGTCTCTCGCTCTCTGTCTCTATCTGTCTCTCCTTGTCTCTCTCTGTCACTCTCTCTCTCACTATGACCCTCTCTGTCTCCCTCTGCTTCTGTCTGTCTCTCCCTCCCGCGGTCTGCCGCTCTCTGTCTCACCCTGTCCCGCTCTCACTCTCTCTCTCTCTCTCTGTGTCCGTCTCTGTCTCTCACTGGCTCTCTCAGGCTCTCTCTGTCACGGTCTGTCTCTCTCTGTCTCTCTCTGACTCTCTCTGTCGCTATCTGTCTCTCTCTGTCCGTCTCTGTCTCTCTCTGACTCTCTCTGTCTCTTTCGGTCTCTGTCTATCTCACTCTGTCTCTCTCGGGTTCTCTCTGTCTGTCTTTGTCTCTCTCTGTCACTCTCTCTCTCTCACTATGACCCTCTCTGTCTCTCTCTGCTTCTGTCTGTTTCTCACTCCCGCTGTCTGCCGCTCTCCGTCTCTCCGTGTCCCTCTCTCTCGCTTTGTCCGTCTCTGTGTCTCTCTGGCTCTCTGTCTCGCTCTGTGTCTCTCTGACTCTCTCTGTCTCTCTCTGACGCTCTCTGTCGCTCTCTGTCTCTCTCTGTCTCTCTATGAGTCTCTCTGTTTCCTTCAGTCTCTCTCTGTCACCTCTCTGTCTCCCTCCGTCGCTCTCTCTGTCTTTCTCTCTCTCTCTCTCTGCCGCTCTCGGTCTCTCTCTGTTTCTCTCTGTCTCTCTCTTGTGTCTCTCTGTCTCTCTCTGACTCTCTCTGTCGCTCTCTGTCTCTCTCTGTCTCTCTATGAGTCTCTCTGTTTCCTTCTGTCTCTCTCTGTCACCTCTCTGCCTCCCTCTGTCGCTCTCTCTGTCCTTCTCTCTCTCTCTCTCTGCCTCTCTCTGCCGTTCTCGGTCTCTCTCACTGTCCGTCTCTGTCTCTCCCTGACTCTCTCTGTCTCTCTCTGTCTCTCTCTGTCTCTCTCTCTCTCTCTCTCTCTGCCTCTTACTGCTGCTCTCGGTCTGTCTCTGTGTCTCTCTGTCTCTCTCGGTCCGTCTCTGTGTGTTTCTGTCTGTCTCTGTCTCTCTCTGCCCCTCTCCGTTCTCTCACTGTCCGTCTCCGTCTCTCGCTGACTCTCTCTGTCTCTCTCTGTCTCTTTATGTCGCTTTCTGTCTCGCCCTGTCCATCTTCGTCTATTTCTATCTCTCTCTGTCTCTCTCTGTCCGTCTCTGTCTCTCTCTGCCCCTCTCTGTCTCTCTCTGTCCCTTTCTGACTCTCTCTGTCTGTGTCTGTCTCTTTCTGGCTCTTTCTGTCTCCCCCTGTCCCTCGCCGACGATTTCTATCTCTCTCTGTCTCTCTCTGTCCCTCTCTGTCTCTTTCTGTCCGTGTCTGTCTCTCTCTGCCCCTCTCCGTCTCTCTCTGTCTCGCTCTGTCCGTCTCTGTCTCTCTCGGGCTCTCGCTCTTTCCGTCTCTGTCTCTCTCGGGCTCTCTCTCTGACCTCTCTCTGTCACTCTCTCGGGCTCTCTCTCTGACCTCTCTCTGTCACTCTCTCGCTCACTATGACCCTCTCTGTCTCTCTCTGCTTCTGTCTGTCTCTCTCTGTCCCTCTCTGTTTCGCTCTGTTCATCTCTGTCTCTCTCTGTCCGGCTCTGTCTCTCTCGTTCTCTCTCGGACTCTCTCACTCTCTGTCTGTCTCTGTCTTTCTCTGGCTCCTCTTTCTGTCTCTCCCGGCGTCTGTCTGTGTCTCTGACTCTCTTTGACTCCCTGTGTCTCTTTCTGTCACCTCTACGTCTCTCTCGGACTCTCTCGATCTCTGTCTGTCTCTGTCTGTCTCTGTCTCCTCTTTCTGTCTCTCCCGGCGTCTCTCTGGGTCTCTGACTCTCTTTGACTCCCTGTGTCTCTTTCTGTCACCTCTCTGTCTCTCTCTCTCTCTGACTCTCTCTCTGTCTCTCTCGGTCCTTCTCTCTGTCTCTCTCTCTGTCTCTTTCGGTCTCTCTCTCTCTCTGTTTCTCTCTATCTCTCGCTGTCTCTCGCTGTCTCTCACTTGCTCTCTCGGGCTCTCTCTGTCTCTCGCTCTCTGTCTCTCTTTGTCTCTCTGTGTCATTCTCCCTCTCACTATGACCCTCTCTCTCTCTCTGCTTCTGTCTATCTCTCACTCGTGCTGTCTGCCGCTCTCCGTCTCTCCGTGTCCCTCTCTCTCGCTTTGTCCGTCTCTGTGTCTCTCTGGCTCTCTCTGTGTCTCTCTGTGTCTCTCTGACTCTCTCTGTCACTCTCTGTCTCTCGCTCTCTCTCGCTGTCTCTCACTGTCTCTCTCTGTCTCTCTCTGTCTCTCTCTCTCTCTCTGCCTCTTACTGCTGCTCTCGGTCTGTCTCTGTGTCTCTCTGTCTCTCTCTGTCCGTCTCTGTGTGTTTCTGTCTGTCTCTGTCTCTCTCTGCCCCTCTCCGTTCTCTCACTGTCCGTCTCTGTCTCTCTCTGACTCTCTCGCTCACTTTCTGTCTCTGTTTATCTCTCTCTGTCTCTCTCGGGCTCTCTCTCTCTGACTCTCTTTGTCTCTCTCTGTCCCTTTCTGGCTCTTTCTGGCTCTTTCTGTCTCCCCCTGTCCCTCTCCATCGAATTCTATCTCTCTCTGTCTGTCTCTGTCTGTCTCTGTCTCCTCTTTCTGTCTCTCCCGGCGTCTCTCTGGGTCTCTGACTCTCTTTGACTCCCTGTGTCTCTTTCTGTCACCTCTCTGTCTCTCTCTCTCTCTCTCTCTGACTCTCACTCTCTGACTCTCTCTGTCTCTCTCGGTCTCACTCTCTGTCTCTCTCTGTCTCTTTCGGTCTCTCTCTCTCTGTCTCTCTCTATCTCTCGCTGTCTCTCGGTGTCTCTCACTTGCTCTCTCGGGCTCTCTCTGTCTCTCGCTCTCTGTCTCTCTTTGTCTCTCTGTGTCATTCTCCCTCTCACTATGATCCTCTTTCTCTCTCTGCTTCTGTCTATCTCTCACTCCCGCTGTCTGCCGCTCTCCGTCTCTCCCTGTCCCTCTATCTCTCTTTGTCCGCCACTGTGTCTCTCTGTCTCTCTCTGACTCTCTCTGTCGCTATCTGTCTCTCTCTGTCCGTCTGTGTCTCTCTCTGTCCGTCTCTGTCTCTCTCTGACTCTCTCTGTCTCTTTCTGTCTCCGTCTATTTCACTCTGTCTCTCTCGGGCTCTCTCTGTCTGTCTTTGTCTCTCTCTGTCACTCTCTCTCTCTCTATGACCCTCTCTGTCTCTCTCTGCTTCTGTCTGTCTCGCACTCCCGCTGTCTGCCGCTCTCCGTCTCTCCGTGTCCCTCTCTCTCGCTTTGTCCGTCTCTGTGTCTCTCTGGCTCTCTCTGTATCGCTCTGTGTCTCTCTGACTCTCTCTGTCTCTCTCTGACGCTCTCTGTCGCTCTCTGTCTCTCTCTGTCTCTCTATGAGTCTCCCTGTTTCCTTCTGTCTCTCTCGGTCACCTCTCTGTCTCCCTCTGTCGCTCTCTCTGTCTTTCTCTCTCTCTCCCTCTCTGCCTCTCTCTGCCGCTCTCAGTCTCTCTCTGTGTCTCTCTGTCTCTCTCTTCCTCTCTCTGTCTATCCCTGTCCCTCTCTATCTCTCGCTCTCTGTCTCTCGCTGTCTCGCGCTGTCTCTCACTGGCTCTCTCGGGCTCTCTCTGTCTCGCTCCGTCTCTCTCTGACGCTCTCTGTCACTCTCTGTCTCTCGCTCTCTCTCCCTGACTCTCTCTGTCTCTCTCTGTCTCTCTCTGTCTCTCGCTGTCTCTCCCTGACTCTCTCTGTCTCTCTCTGTCTCTCTCTGTCTCTCTCTGTCGCTCTCTGTCTCTCGCTATCTCTCGCTGTCTCTGTCTGTCTCTGTCTGTCTCTCTCTGTCTGTCTGTTCCTCTCTGTCTCTCCCGGCGTCTCTCGGCGTCGCTCTGTGTCTCTCTGACTCTCTCTGTCTCTCGTTGTCTCTCTCTGTCACTCTCTCTCTCACTATGACCCTCTCTGTCTCCCTCTGCTTCTGTCTGTCTCTCACTCCCGCTGTCTGCCGCTCTCCGTCTCTCTGTGTCCCTCTCTCTCGCTTTGTCCGTCTCTGTGTCTCTCTGGCTCTCTCTGTCTCGCTCTGTGTCTCTCTGGCTCTCTCTGTCTCGCTCTGTGTCTCTCTGACTCTCTCTGTCTCTCTCTGACGCTCTCTGTCGCTCTCTGTCTCTCTCTGTCTCTCTATGAGTCTCTCTGTTTCCTTCTGTCTCTCTCTGTCTTTCTCTCTCTCTCTCTCTCTGCCTCTCTCTGCCGCTCTCGGTCTCTCTCTGTGTCTCTCTGTCTCTCTCTGACTCTCTCTGTCGCTCTCTGTCTCTCTCTGTCTCTCTCTCTGTCTTTCTCTCTCTCTCTCTGCCTCTCACTGCTGCTCTCGGTCTGTCTCTGTGTCTCTCTGTCTCTCTCTGTCCGTCGCTGTGTGTCTCTGTCTGTCTCTGTCTCTCTCTGCCCCTCTCCGTTCTCTCGGTGTCCGTCTCTGTCACTCTCTGACTCTCACGGTCACTTTCTCTCTGTCTATCTCTCTCTGTCTCTCTCGGGCTCTCTCTCTGACTTTCTCTGTCTCTCTCTGTCTCTTTCTGGCTCTTTCTGTCTCCCCCTGTCCCTCTCCGTCGATTTCTATCTCTCTCTGTCTCTCTCTGTCCGTCTCGGTCTGTCTCTGTGTCTCTCTGTCCCTCGCTGTCTCTCACTGGCTCTCTCGGTCTCTGTCGGTCTCGCTGTGATGCTCTCCGTCTCTGTCTGTCTCTGTCTGTAGCTGTCTGTCTCTGTCTGTTCCTCTCTCTCTCCCGGCGTCTTTCGGCGTCGCTCTGTGTCTCTCAGACTCTCTCTGTCTCTCTCTCTCTATCTGTCTCTTTCTCTGTCTCTCTCTGTCTCTTTCTCTCTCTCTCTGTCTATCGCTGTCTCTCACTGGCTCTTTCGGGCATTCTCTGTCTCGCTGTCACGCTCTCTGTCTCTGTCTGTCTCTCTCTGTCTGTCTGTTCCTCTCAGTCTCTCCCGGCGTCTCTCGGCCTCGCTCTGTGTCTCTCTGTGTCTCTCTGCCTCTCTCTGTCTCTCTCTGTCTCTCTCTCTCTGTCTCTATCTGTCTCTCCTTGTCTCTCTCTGTCACTCTCTCTCTCACTATGACCCTCTCTGTCTCCCTCTGCTTCTGTCTGTCTCTCCCTCCCGCGGTCTGCCGCTCTCTGTCTCACCCTGTCCCGCTCTCACTCTCTCTCTCTCTCTCTGTGTCCGTCTCTGTCTCTCACTGGCTCTCTCAGGCTCTCTCTGTCACGGTCTGTCTCTCTCTGTCTCTCTCTGACTCTCTCTGTCGCTATCTGTCTCTCTCTGTCCGTCTCTGTCTCTCTCTGACTCTCTCTGTCTCTTTCGGTCTCTGTCTATCTCACTCTGTCTCTCTCGGGTTCTCTCTGTCTGTCTTTGTCTCTCTCTGTCACTCTCTCTCTCACTATGACCCTCTCTGTCTCTCTCTGCTTCTGTCTGTTTCTCACTCCCGCTGTCTGCCGCTCTCCGTCTCTCCGTGTCCCTCTCTCTCGCTTTGTCCGTCTCTGTGTCTCTCTGGCTCTCTGTCTCGCTCTGTGTCTCTCTGACTCTCTCTGTCTCTCTCTGACGCTCTCTGTCGCTCTCTGTCTCTCTCTGTCTCTCTATGAGTCTCTCTGTTTCCTTCAGTCTCTCTCTGTCACCTCTCTGTCTCCCTCCGTCGCTCTCTCTGTCTTTCTCTCTCTCTCTCTCTGCCGCTCTCGGTCTCTCTCTGTTTCTCTCTGTCTCTCTCTTGTGTCTCTCTGTCTCTCTCTGACTCTCTCTGTCGCTCTCTGTCTCTCTCTGTCTCTCTATGAGTCTCTCTGTTTCCTTCTGTCTCTCTCTGTCACCTCTCTGCCTCCCTCTGTCGCTCTCTCTGTCCTTCTCTCTCTCTCTCTCTGCCTCTCTCTGCCGTTCTCGGTCTCTCTCACTGTCCGTCTCTGTCTCTCCCTGACTCTCTCTGTCTCTCTCTGTCTCTCTCTGTCTCTCTCTCTCTCTCTCTGCCTCTTACTGCTGCTCTCGGTCTGTCTCTGTGTCTCTCTGTCTCTCTCGGTCCGTCTCTGTGTGTTTCTGTCTGTCTCTGTCTCTCTCTGCCCCTCTCCGTTCTCTCACTGTCCGTCTCCGTCTCTCGCTGACTCTCTCTGTCTCTCTCTGTCTCTTTATGTCGCTTTCTGTCTCGCCCTGTCCATCTTCGTCTATTTCTATCTCTCTCTGTCTCTCTCTGTCCGTCTCTGTCTCTCTCTGCCCCTCTCTGTCTCTCTCTGTCCCTTTCTGACTCTCTCTGTCAGTGTCTGTCTCTTTCTGGCTCTTTCTGTCTCCCCCTGTCCCTCGCCGACGATTTCTATCTCTCTCTGTCTCTCTCTGTCCCTCTCTGTCTCTTTCTGTCCGTGTCTGTCTCTCTCTGCCCCTCTCCGTCTCTCTCTGTCTCGCTCTGTCCGTCTCTGTCTCTCTCGGGCTCTCGCTCTTTCCGTCTCTGTCTCTCTCGGGCTCTCTCTCTGACCTCTCTCTGTCACTCTCTCGCTCACTATGACCCTCTCTGTCTCTCTCTGCTTCTGTCTGTCTCTCTCTGTCCCTCTCTGTTTCGCTCTGTTCATCTCTGTCTCTCTCTGTCCGGCTCTGTCTCTCTCGTTCTCTCTCGGACTCTCTCACTCTCTGTCTGTCTCTGTCTTTCTCTGGCTCCTCTTTCTGTCTCTCCCGGCGTCTGTCTGTGTCTCTGACTCTCTTTGACTCCCTGTGTCTCTTTCTGTCACCTCTACGTCTCTCTCGGACTCTCTCGATCTCTGTCTGTCTCTGTCTGTCTCTGTCTCCTCTTTCTGTCTCTCCCGGCGTCTCTCTGGGTCTCTGACTCTCTTTGACTCCCTGTGTCTCTTTCTGTCACCTCTCTGTCTCTCTCTCTCTCTGACTCTCTCTCTGTCTCTCTCGGTCCTTCTCTCTGTCTCTCTCTCTGTCTCTTTCGGTCTCTCTCTCTCTGTTTCTCTCTATCTCTCGCTGTCTCTCGCTGTCTCTCACTTGCTCTCTCGGGCTCTCTCTGTCTCTCGCTCTCTGTCTCTCTTTGTCTCTCTGTGTCATTCTCCCTCTCACTATGACCCTCTCTCTCTCTCTGCTTCTGTCTGTCTCGCACTCCCGCTGTCTGCCGCTCTCCGTCTCTCCGTGTCCCTCTCTCTCGCTTTGTCCGTCTCTGTGTCTCTCTGGCTCTCTCTGTCTCGCTCTGTGTCTCTCTGACTCTCTCTGTCTCTCTCTGACGCTCTCTGTCGCTCTCTGTCTCTCTCGGTCTCTCTATGAGTCTCTCTGTTTCCTTCTGTCTCTCTCTGTCACCTCTCTGTCTCCCTCTGTCGCTCTCTCTGTCTTTCTCTCTCTCTCTCTGCCGCTCTCGGTCTCTCTCAGTGTCTCTCTGTCTCTCTCTGTCCGTCGCTGTGTGTCTCTGTTTGTCTCTGTCTCTCTCTGCCCCTCTCCGTTCTCTCGGTGTCCGTCTCTGTCACCCCCTGACTCTCACGGTCACTTTCTGTCTCTGTCTATCTCTCTCTGTCTCTCTCGGGCTCTCTCTGTCTCTCTCTCTCTCTCTCTGCCTCTTACTGCTGCTCTCGGTCTGTCTCTGTGTCTCTCTGTCTCTCTCTGTCCGTCTCTGTGTGTTTCTGTCTGTCTCTGTCTCTCTCTGCCCCTCTCCGTTCTCTCTCTGTCCGGCTCTGTCTCTCTCGTTCTCTCTCGATCTCTGTCTGTCTCTCTCTGTCTCTTTCGGTCTCTCTCTCTCTGTCTCTCTCTATCTCTCGCAGTCTCTCGCTGTCTCTCACTAGCTCTCTCGGGCCCTCTCTGTCTCTCGCTCTCTGTCTCTCTTTGTCTCTCTGTGTCATTCTCCCTCTCACTATGACCCTCTCTCTCTCTCTGCTTCTGTCTATCTCTCACTCCCGCTGTCTGCCGCTCTCCGTCTCTCCGTGTCCCTCTCTCTCGCTTTGTCCGTCTCTGTGTCTCTCTGGCTCTCTCTGTGTCTCTCTGTGTCTCTCTGACTCTCTCTGTCACTCTCTGTCTCTCGCTCTCTCTCTCTGTCTATCGCTGTCTCTCACTGGCTCTTTCGGGCATTCTCTGTCTCGCTGTCACGCTCTCTGTCTCTGTCTGTCTCTGTCTGTCTCTCTCTGTCTGTCTGTTCCTCTCTGTCTCTCCCGGCGTCTCTCGGCGTCGCTCTGTGTCTCTCTGTGTCTCTCTGACTCTCTCTGTCTCTCTCTGTCTCTCTCTCTCTGTCTCTATCTGTCTCTCCCTGTCTCTCTCTCTCTCTCTCTCTCTCTCTCTCTCTCTGTCCCTCGTTGTCTCTCTCTGTCTCTCTCTGCCCGTCTCTGTGTGTTTCTGTCCGTGTCTGTCTCTCTCTACCCCTCTCCGTCTCTCTCACTGTCCGTCTCTGTCTCTCCCTGACTCTCTCTGTCTCTCGCTCTGCCTCTCTATGTCTTGCCCTGCCTCACTCTGTCTCTCTGGGTCTCTCTCTTCCTCTCTCTGTCTATCCCTGTCCCTCTCTATCTCTCGCTCTCTGTCTCTCGCTGTCTCGCGCTGTCTCTCACTGGCTCTCTCGGGCTCTCTCTGTCTCGCTCCGTCTCTCTCTGACGCTCTCTGTCACTCTCTGTCTCTCGCTCTCTCTCCCTGACTCTCTCTGTCTCTCTCTGTCTCTCTCTGTCTCTCGCTGTCTCTCCCTGACTCTCTCTGTCTCTCTCTGTCTCTCTCTGTCTCTCTCTGTCGCTCTCTGTCTCTCGCTATCTCTCGCTGTCTCTGTCTGTCTCTGTCTGTCTCTCTCTGTCTGTCTGTTCCTCTCTGTCTCTCCCGGCTTCTCTCGGCGTCGCTCTGTGTCTCTCTGACTCTCTCTGTCTCTCGTTGTCTCTCTCTGTCACTCTCTCTCTCACTATGACCCTCTCTGTCTCCCTCTGCTTCTGTCTGTCTCTCACTCCCGCTGTCTGCCGCTCTCCGTCTCTCTGTGTCCCTCTCTCTCGCTTTGTCCGTCTCTGTGTCTCTCTGGCTCTCTCTGTCTCGCTCTGTGTCTCTCTGGCTCTCTCTGTCTCGCTCTGTGTCTCTCTGACTCTCTCTGTCTCTCTCTGACGCTCTCTGTCGCTCTCTGTCTCTCTCTGTCTCTCTATGAGTCTCTCTGTTTCCTTCTGTCTCTCTCTGTCTTTCTCTCTCTCTCTCTCTCTCTCTGCCTCTCTCTGCCGCTCTCGGTCTCTCTCTGTGTCTCTCTGTCTCTCTCTGACTCTCTCTGTCGCTCTCTGTCTCTCTCTGTCTCTCTCTCTGTCTTTCTCTCTCTCTCTCTGCCTCTCACTGCTGCTCTCGGTCTGTCTCTGTGTCTCTCTGTCTCTCTCTGTCCGTCTCTGTCTCTCTCTGACTCTCTCGGTCACTTTCTGTCTCTGTTTATCTCTCTCTGTCTCTCTCGGGCTCTCTCTCTCTGACTCTCTTTGTCTCGCTCTGTCCCTTTCTGGCTCTTTCTGGCTCTTTCTGTCTTCCCCTGTCCCTCTCCATCGAATTCTATCTCTCTCTGTCTGTCTCTGTCTGTCTCTGTCTCCTCTTTCTGTCTCTCCCGGCGTCTCTCTGGGTCTCTGACTCTCTTTGACTCCCTGTGTCTCTTTCTGTCACCTCTCTGTCTCTCTCTCTCTCTCTCTCTGACTCTCTCTCTCTGACTCTCTCTGGCTCTCTCGGTCTCACTCTCTGTCTCTCTCTGTCTCTTTCGGTCTCTCTCTCTCTGTCTCTCTCTATCTCTCGCTGTCTCTCGCTGTCTCTCACTTGCTCTCTCGGGCTCTCTCTGTCTCTCGCTCTCTGTCTCTGTTTGTCTCTCTGTGTCATTCTCCCTCTCACTATGACCCTCTCTCTCTCTCTGCTTCTGTCTATCTCTCACTCCCGCTGTCTGCCGCTCTCCGTCTCTCCCTGTCCCTCTCTCTCTCTTCGTCCGCCTCTGTGTCTCTCTGTCTCTCTCTGACTCTCTCTGTCGCTATCTGTCTCTCTCTGTCCGTCTCTGTCTCTCTCTGACTCTCTCTGTCTCTTTCTGTCTCTGTCTATCTCACTCTGTCTCTCTCGGGCTCTCTCTGTCTGTCTTTGTCGCTCTCTGTCACTCTCTCTCTCACTATGACCCTCTCTGTCTCTCTCTGCTTCTGTCTGTCTCTCACTCCCGCTGTCTGCCGCTCTCCGTCTCTCTGTGTCCCTCTCTCTCGCTTTGTCCGTCTCTGTGTCTCTCTGGCTCTCTCTGTCTCGCTCTGTGTCTCTCTGACTCTCTCTGTCTCTCTCTGACGCTCTCTGTCGCTCTCTGTCTCTCTCTGTCTCTCTATGAGTCTCTCTGTTTCCTTCTGTCTCTCTCTGTCACCTCTCTGTCTCCCTCTGTCGCTCTCTCTGTCTTTCTCTCTCTCTCTCTGCCGCTCTCGGTCTCTCTCTGTGTCTCTCTGTCTCTCTCTTGTGTCTCTCTGTCTCTCTCTGACTCTCTCTGTCGCTCTCTGTCTCTCTCTGTCTCTCTATGAGTCTCTCTGTTTCCTTCTGTCTCTCTCTGTCACCTCTCTGCCTCCCTCTGTCGCTCTCTCTGTCCTTCTCTCTCTCTCTCTCTCTGCCTCTCTCTGCCGTTCTCGGTCTCTCTCAGTGTCCGTCTCTGTCTCTCCCTGACTCTCTCTGTTTCTCTCTCTCTCTCCCTGTCTCTCTCTGTCTCTCTCTCTGTCTTTCTCTCTCTCTCTCTCTCTGCCTCTCACTGCTGCTCACGGTCTGTCTCTGTGTCTCTCTGTCTCTCTCTGTCCGTCTCTGTGTGTTTCTGTCTGTCTCTGTCTCTCTCTGCCCTCTCCGTTCTCTCACTGTCCGTCTCTGTCTCTCTCTGACTCTCTCGGTCACTTTCTGTCTCTGTCTATCTCTCTCTGTCTCTCTCGGGCTCTCTCTGTCTGTCTGTTCCTCTCTGACTCTCCCGGCGTCTCTCGGCGTCGCTCTGTGTCTCTCTGACTCTCTCTGTCTCTCGCTTTCTCTCTCTCTGTCGCTCTCTGTCTCTCGCTGTCTCTCGCTGTCTCTCGGTGTCTCTCACTGGCTCTCTCGGGCTCTGTCGGTCTCGCTGTGACGCTCTCTGTCTCTTTCTGTCTGTGTCTGTCTCTGTCTGGCTCTGTCTGTTCCTCTCTGTCTCTCCCGGCGTCTCTTGGCGTCGCTCTGTGTCCCCCTGACTCTCTCTGTCTCTCTCTCTCTCCCGCTGTCCCTCGCTGTCTCTCGCTGCTTCACCCTATCCCTCTCTCTCTCTTTGTCCGTCTCTGTCTCTCTCTGCCCGTCTCTGTCTCTTTCTGTCCGTGTCTGTCTCTCTCTGCCCCTCTCCGTCTCTCTCACTGTCCGTCTCTGTCTCTCCCTGACTATCTCTGTCTCTCTCTGTCTCTCTCTGTCTCTCTCTGTCGCTCTCTGTCTCTCGCTATCTCTCGCTGTCTCTGTCTGTCTCTGTCTGTCTCTCTCTGTCTGTCTGTTCCTCTCTGTCTCTCCCGGCGTCTCTCGGCGTCGCTCTGTGTCTCTCTGACTCTCTCTGACTCTCGTTGTCTCTCTCTGTCACTCTCTCTCTCACTATGACCCGCTCTGTCTCCCTCTGCTTCTGTCTGTCTCTCACTCCCGCTGTCTGCCGCTCTCTGTCTCTCCCTGTCCCGCTCTCTCTCTCTCTCTGTGTCCGTCTCTGTGTCTCTCTGGCTCTCTCTTTCTCGCTCTGTGTCTGTCTGACTCTCTCTGTCGCTCTCTGTCTCTCGCTATCTCTCGCTGTCTCTTTCGGTCTCTCTCTCTCTGTCTCTCTCTATCTCTCGCTGTCTCTCGCTGTCTCTCACTTGCTCTCTCGGGCTCTCTCTGTCTCTCGCTCTCTGTCTCTCTTTGTCTCTCTGTGTCATTCTCCCTCTCACTATGACCCTCTCTCTCTCTCTGCTTCTGTCTATCTCTCACTCCCGCTGTCTGCCGCTCTCCGTCTCTCCCTGTCCCTCTCTCTCTCTTCGTCCGCATCTGTGTCTCTCTGTCTCTCTCTGACTCTCTCTGTCGCTATCTGTCTCTCTCTGTCCGTCTCTGTCTCTCTCTGACTCTCTCTGTCCTTTTCTGACTCTCTCTGTCTGTGTCTGTCTCTTTCTGGCTCTTTCTGTCTCCCCCTGTCCCTCTCCGACGATTTCTATCTCTCTCTGTCTCTCTCTGTCCCTCTCTGTCTCTTTCTGTCCGTGTCTGTCTCTCTCTGCCCCTCTCCGTCTCTCTCTGTCTCGCTCTGTCCGTCTCTGTCTCTCTCGGGCTCTCGCTCTTTCCGTCTCTGTCTCTCTCGGGCTCTCTCTCTGACCTCTCTCTGTCACTCTCTCGCTCACTATGACCCTCTCTGTCTCTCTCTGCTTCTGTCTGTCTCTCTCTGTCCCTCTCTGTTTCGCTCTGTTCATCTCTGTCTCTCTCTGTCCGGCTCTGTCTCTCTTGTTCTCTCCCGGACTCTCTCAATCTCTGTCTGTCTCTGTCTTTCTCTGGCTCCTCTTTCTGTCTCTCCCGGCGTCTGTCTGTGTCTCTGTCTCTCTCTGACTCTCTCTGTCGCTCTCTGTCTCTGTCTGTCTCTCTATGAGTCTCTCTGTTTCCTTCTGTCTCTCTCTGTCACCTCTCTGTCTCCCTCTGTCGCTCTCTCTGTCTTTCTCTCTCTCTCTCTGCCGCTCTCGGTCTCTCTCTGTGTCTCTCTGTCTCTCTCTGTCCGTCGCTGTGTGTCTCTGTCTGTCTCTGTCTCTCTCTGCCCCTCTCCGTTCTCTCGGTGTCCGTCTCTGTCACTCTCTGACTCTCACGGTCACTTTCTGTCTCTGTCTATCTCTCTCTGTCTCTCTCGGGCTCTCTCTGTCTCTCTCTCTCTCTCTGCCTCTTACTGCTGCTCTCGGTCTGTCTCTGTGTCTCTCTGTCTCTCTCTGTCCGTCTCTGTGTGTTTCTGTCTGTCTCTGTCTCTCTCTGCCCCTCTCCGTTCTCTCTCTGTCCGTCTCTGTCTCTCTCTGTCTCTTTCTGTCTCTGTCTATTTCACTCTGTCTCTCTCGGGCTCTCTCTGTCTGTCTTTGTCTCTCTCTGTCACTCTCTCTCTCTCACTATGACCCTCTCTGTCTCTCTCTGCTTCTGTCTGTCTCGCACTCCCGCTGTCTGCCGCTCTCCGTCTCTCCGTGTCCCTCTCTCTCGCTTTGTCCGTCTCTGTGTCTCTCTGGCTCTCTTTGTCTCGCTCTGTGTCTCTCTGACTCTCTCTGTCTCTCTCTGACGCTCTCTGTCGCTCTCTGTCTCTCTCTGTCTCTCTATGAGTCTCTCTGTTTCCTTCTGTCTCTCTCTGTCACCTCTCTGTCTTCCTCTGTCGCTCTCTCTGTCTTTCTCTCTCTCTCTCTGCCGCTCTCGGTCTCTCTCTGTGTCTCTCTGTCTCTCTCTGACGCTCTCTGTCGCTCTCTGTCTCTCTCTGTCTCTCTCTGTCTTTCTCTCTCTCTCTCTGCCTCTCACTGCTGCTCTCGGTCTGTCTCTGTGTCTCTCTGTCTCTCTCTGTCCGTCTCTGTGTGTTTCTGTCTGTCTATGTCTCTCTCTGCCCCTCTCCGTTCTCTCGGTGTCCGTCTCTGTCTCTCTCTGACTCTCTCGGTCACTTTCTGTCTCTGTCTATCTCTCTCTGTCTCTCTCGGGCTCTCTCTCTGACTCTCTCTGTCTCTCTCTGTCTCTTTCTGGCTCTTTCTGTCTCCCCCTGTCCCTCTCCGTCGATTTCTATCTCTCTCTGTTTCTCTCTGTCCGTCTCGGTCTGTCTCTGTGTCTCTCTGTCCCTCGCTGTCTCTCACTGGCTCTCTCGGTCTCTGTCGGTCTCGCTGTGATGCTCTCCGTCTCTGTCTGTCTCTGTCTGTATCTGTCTGTCTCTGTCTGTTCCTCTCTCTCTCTCCCGGCGTCTTTCGGCGTCCCTCTGTGTCTCTCAGACTCTCTCTGTCTCTCTCTCTCTATCTGTCTCTTTCTCTGTCTCTCTCTGTCTCTTTCTGTCTCTCTCTGTCTATCGCTGACGCTCACTGGCTCTTTCGGGCATTCTCTGTCTCGCTGTCACGCTCTCTGTCTCTGTCTGTCTGTCTGTCTCTCTCTGTCTGTCTGTTCCTCTCTGTCTCTCCCGGCGTCTCTGGGCGTCGCTGTGTGTCTCTCTGTGTCTCTCTGACTCTCTCTGTCACTCTCAGTCTCTCGCTCTCTCTCGCTGTCTCTCGCTGTCTCTCACTGTCTCTCTCTGTCTCTCTCTGTCTCTCTCTCTCTCTCTCTGCCTCTTACTGCTGCTCTCGGTCTGTCTCTGTGTCTCTCTGCCTCTCTCTGTCCGTCTCTGTGTGTTTCTGTCTGTCTCTGTCTCTCTCTGCCCCTCTCCGTTCTCTCAGTGTCCGTCTCTGTCTCTCTCTGACTCTCTCGGTCACTTTCTGTCTCTGTTTATCTCTCTCTGTCTCTCTCGGGCTCTCTCTCTCTCTGACTCTCTTTGTCTCTCTCTGTCCCTTTCTGGCTCTTTCTGGCTCTTTCTGTCTCCCCCTGTCCCTCTCCATCGAATTCTATCTCTCTCTGTCTGTCTCTGTCTGTCTCTGTCTCCTCTTTCTGTCTCTCCCGGCGTCTCTCTGGGTCTCTGACTCTCTTTGACTCCCTGTGTCTCTTTCTGTCACCTCTCTGTCTCCCTCTCTCTCTCTCTGACTCTCTCTCTGTCTCTCTCGGTCTCACTCTCTGTCTCTCTCTCTGTCTCTTTCGGTCTCTCTCTCTCTGTCTCTCTCTATCTCTCGCTGTCTCTCGCTGTCTCTCACTTGCTCTCTCGGTCACTTTCTGTCTCTGTCTATCTCTCTCTGTCTCTCTCGGGCTCTCTCTCTGACTCTCTCTGTCTCTCTCTGTCTTTTTCTGGCTCTTTCTGTCTCCCCCTGTCCCTCTCCGTCGATTTCTATCTCTCTCTGTCTCTCTCTGTCCGTCTCGGTCTGTCTCTGTGTCTCTCTGTCCCTCGCTGTCTCTCACTGGCTCTCTCGGTCTCGCTGTGATGCTCTCCGTCTCTGTCTGTCTCTGTCTGTAGCTGTCTGTCTCTGTCTGTTCCTCTCTCTCTCCCGGCGTCTTTCGGCGTCGCTCTGTGTCTCTCAGACTCTCTCTGTCTCTCTCTCTCTCTCTATCTGTCTCTTTCTCTGTCTCTCTCTGTCTCTTTCTCTCTCTCTCTGTCTATCGCTGTCTCTCACTGGCTCTTTCGGACATTCTCTGTCTCGCTGTCACGCTCTCTGTCTCTGTCTGTCTCTGTCTGTCTCTCTCTGTCTGTCTGTTCCTCTCTGTCTCTCCCGGCGTCTCTTGGCGTCGCTCTGTGTCCCCCTGACTCTCTCTGTCTCTCTCTCTCTCCCGCTGTCCCTCGCTGTCTCTCGCTGCTTCACCCGTCCGTGTCTGTCTCTCTCTGCCCCTCTCCGTCTCTCTCACTGTCCGTCTCTGTCTCTCCCTGACTCTCTCTGTCTCTCTCTGTCTCTCTCTGTCTCCCTCTGTCGCTCTCTCTGTCTTTCTCTCTCTCTCTCTGCCGCTCTCGGTCTCTCTCAGTGTCTCTCTGTCTCTCTCTGTCCGTCGCTGTGTGTCTCTGTCTGTCTCTGTCTCTCCCTGCCCCTCTCCGTTCTCTCGGTGTCCGTCTCTGTCTCTCTCGTTCTCTCTCGATCTCTGTCTGTCTCTCTCTGTCTCTTTCGGTCTCTCTCTCTCTGTCTCTCTCTATCTCTCGCAGTCTCTCGCTGTCTCTCACTAGCTCTCTCGGGCTCTCTCTGTCTCTCGCTCTCTGTCTCTCTTTGTCTCTCTGTGTCATTCTCCCTCTCACTATGACCCTCTCTCTCTCTCTGCTTCTGTCTATCTCTCACTCGTGCTGTCTGCCGCTCTCCGTCTCTCCGTGTCCCTCTCTCTCGCTTTGTCCGTCTGTGTGTCTCTCTGGCTCTCTCTGTGTCTCTCTGTGTCTCTCTGACTCTCTCTGTCACTCTCTGTCTCTCGCTCTCTCTCGCTGTCTCTCGCTGTCTCTCACTGTCTCTCTCTGTCTCTCTCTGTCTCTCTCTCTCTCTCTCTGCCTCTTACTGCTGCTCTCGGTCTGTCTCTGTGTCTCTCTGTCTCTCTCTGTCCGTCTCTGTGTGTTTCTGTCTGTCTCTGTCTCTCTCTGCCCCTCTCCGTTCTCTCACTGTCCGTCTCTGTCTCTCTCTGACTCTCTCGCTCACTTTCTGTCTCTGTTTATCTCTCTCTGTCTCTCTCGGGCTCTCTCTCTCTGACTCTCTTTGTCTCTCTCTGTCCCTTTCTGGCTCTTTCTGGCTCTTTCTGTCTCCCCCTGTCCCTCTCCATCGAATTCTATCTCTCTCTGTCTGTCTCTGTCTGTCTCTGTCTCCTCTTTCTCTCTCTCCCGGCGTCTCTCTGGGTCTCTGACTCTCTTTGACTCCCTGTGTCTCTTTCTGTCACCTCTCTGTCTCTCTCTCTCTCTCTCTCTGACTCTCTCTCTCTGACTCTCTCTGTCTCTCTCGGTCTCACTCTCTGTCTCTCTCTGTCTCTTTCGGTCTCTCTCTCTCTGTCTCTCTCTATCTCTCGCTGTCTCTCGGTGTCTCTCACTTGCTCTCTCGGGCTCTCTCTGTCTCTCGCTCTCTGTCTCTCTTTGTCTCTCTGTGTCATTCTCCCTCTCACTATGATCCTCTTTCTCTCTCTGCTTCTGTCTATCTCTCACTCCCGCTGTCTGCCGCTCTCCGTCTCTCCCTGTCCCTCTATCTCTCTTTGTCCGCCACTGTGTCTCTCTGTCTCTCTCTGACTCTCTCTGTCGCTATCTGTCTCTCTCTGTCCGTCTGTGTCTCTCTCTGTCCGTCTCTGTCTCTCTCTGACTCTCTCTGTCTCTTTCTGTCTCCGTCTATTTCACTCTCTCTCTCTCGGGCTCTCTCTGTCTGTCTTTGTCTCTCTCTGTCACTCTCTCTCTCTCTATGACCCTCTCTGTCTCTCTCTGCTTCTGTCTGTCTCGCACTCCCGCTGTCTGCCGCTCTCCGTCTCTCCGTGTCCCTCTCTCTCGCTTTGTCCGTCTCTGTGTCTCTCTGGCTCTCTCTGTATCGCTCTGTGTCTCTCTGACTCTCTCTGTCTCTCTCTGACGCTCTCTGTCGCTCTCTGTCTCTCTCTGTCTCTCTATGAGTCTCCCTGTTTCCTTCTGTCTCTCTCGGTCACCTCTCTGTCTCCCTCTGTCGCTCTCTCTGTCTTTCTCTCTCTCTCCCTCTCTGCCTCTCTCTGCCGCTCTCAGTCTCTCTCTGTGTCTCTCTGTCTCTCTCTGACTCTCTCTGTCGCTCTCTGTCTCTCTCTGTCTCTCTCTCTGTCTTTCTCTCTCTCTCTCTCTGCCTCTCACTGCTGCTCTCGGTCTGCCTCTGTGTCTCTCTGTCTCTCTCTGTCCGTCTCTGTGTGTTTCTGTCTGTCTCTGTCTCTCTCTGCCCCTCTCCGTTCTCTCGGTGTCCGTCTCTGTCTCTCTCTGACTCTCTCGGTCACTTTCTGTCTCTGTCTATCTCTCTCTGTCTCTCTCGGGCTCTCTCTCTGACTCTCTCTGTCTCTCTCTGTCTTTTTCTGGCTCTTTCTGTCTCCCCCTGTCCCTCTCCGTCGATTTCTATCTCTCTCTGTCTCTCTCTGTCCGTCTCGGTCTGTCTCTGTGTCTCTCTGTCCCTCGCTGTCTCTCACTGGCTCTCTCGGTCTCTGTCGGTCTCGCTGTGATGCTCTCCGTCTCTGTCTGTCTCTGTCTGTAGCTGTCTGTCTCTGTCTGTTCCTTTCTCTCTCCCGGCGTCTTTCGGCATCGCTCTGTGTCTCTCAGACTCTCTCTGTCTCTCTCTCTCTCTATCTGTCTCTTTCTCTGTCTCTCTCTGTCTCTTTCTCTCTCTCTCTGTCTATCGCTGTCTCTCACTGGCTCTTTCGGGCATTCTCTGTCTCGCTGTCACGCTCTCTGTCTCTGTCTGTCTCTGTCTGTCTCTCTCTGTCTGTCTGTTCCTCTCTGTCTCTCCCGGCGTCTCTCGGCGTCGCTCTGTGTCTCTCTGTGTCTCTCTGACTCTCTCTGTCTCTCTCTGTCTCTCTCTCTCTGTCTCTATCTGTCTCTCCCTGTCTCTCTCTCTCTCTCTCTCTCTCTCTCTCTCTCTCTCTCTCTCTCTCTCTCTCTCTCTCTCTCTCTCTCTCTCTCTCTCTCTCTCTCTCTCTCTGTCCCTCGTTGTCTCTCTCTGTCTCTCTCTGCCCGTCTCTGTCTGTTTCTGTCCGTGTCTGTCTCTCTCTACCCCTCTCCGTCTCTCTCACTGTCCGTCTCTGTCTCTCCCTGACTCTCTCTGTCTCTCGCTCTGCCTCTCTATGTCTTGCCCTGCCTCACTCTGTCTCTCTGGGTCTCTCTCTTCCTCTCTCTGTCTATCCCTGTCCCTCTCTATCTCTCGCTCTCTGTCTCTCGCTGTCTCGCGCTGTCTCTCACTGGCTCTCTCGGGCTCTCTCTGTCTCGCTCCGTCTCTCTCTGACGCTCTCTGTCACTCTCTGTCTCTCGCTCTCTCTCCCTGACTCTCTCTGTCTCTCTCTGTCTCTCGCTGTCTCTCCCTGACTCTCTCTGTCTCTCTCTGTCTCTCTCTGTCTCTCTCTGTCGCTCTCTGTCTCTCGCTATCTCTCGCTGTCTCTGTCTGTCTCTGTCTGTCTCTCTCTGTCTGTCTGTTCCTCTCTGTCTCTCCCGGCGTCTCTCGGCGTCGCTCTGTGTCTCTCTGACTCTCTCTGTCTCTCGTTGTCTCTCTCTGTCACTCTCTCTCTCACTATGACCCTCTCTGTCTCCCTCTGCTTCTGTCTGTCTCTCACTCCCGCTGTCTGCCGCTCTCCGTCTCTCTGTGTCCCTCTCTCTCGCTTTGTCCGTCTCTGTGTCTCTCTGGCTCTCTCTGTCTCGCTCTGTGTCTCTCTGGCTCTCTCTGTCTCGCTCTGTGTCTCTCTGACTCTCTCTGTCTCTCTCTGACGCTCTCTGTCGCTCTCTGTCTCTCGCTATCTCTCGCTGTCTCTTTCGGTCTCTCTCTCTCTGTCTCTCTCTATCTCTCGCTGTCTCTCGCTGTCTCTCACTTGCTCTCTCGGGCTCTCTCTGTCTCTCGCTCTCTGTCTCTCTTTGTCTCTCTGTGTCATTCTCCCTCTCACTATGACCCTCTCTCTCTCTCTGCTTCTGTCTATCTCTCACTCCCGCTGTCTGCCGCTCTCCGTCTCTCCCTGTCCCTCTCTCTCTCTTCGTCCGCCTCTGTGTCTCTCTGTCTCTCTCTGACTCTCTCTGTCGCTATCTGTCTCTCTCTGTCCGTCTCTGTCTCTCTCTGACTCTCTCTGTCCCTTTCTGACTCTCTCTGTCTGTGTCTGTCTCTTTCTGGCTCTTTCTGTCTCCCCCTGTCCCTCTCCGACGATTTCTATCTCTCTCTGTCTCTCTCTGTCCCTCTCTGTCTCTTTCTGTCCGTGTCTGTCTCTCTCTGCCCCTCTCCGTCTCTCTCTGTCTCGCTCTGTCCGTCTCTGTCTCTCTCGGGCTCTCGCTCTTTCCGTCTCTGTCTCTCTCGGGCTCTCTCTCTCTCTGACTCTCTTTGTCTCTCTCTGTCCCTTTCTGGCTCTTTCTGGCTCTTTCTGTCTCCCCCTGTCCCTCTCCATCGAATTCTATCTCTCTCTGTCTGTCTCTGTCTGTCTCTGTCTCCTCTTTCTGTCTCTCCCGGCGTCTCTCTGGGTCTCTGACTCTCTTTGACTCCCTGTGTCTCTTTCTGTCACCTCTCTGTCTCCCTCTCTCTCTCTCTGACTCTCTCTCTGTCTCTCTCGGTCTCACTCTCTGTCTCTCTCTGTCTCTTTCGGTCTCTCTCTCTCTGTCTCTCTCTATCTCTCGCTGTCTCTCGCTGTCTCTCACTTGCTCTCTCGGTCACTTTCTGTCTCTGTCTATCTCTCTCTGTCTCTCTCGGGCTCTCTCTCTGACTCTCTCTGTCTCTCTCTGTCTTTTTCTGGCTCTTTCTGTCTCCCCCTGTCCCTCTCCGTCGATTTCTATCTCTCTCTGTCTCTCTCTGTCCGTCTCGGTCTGTCTCTGTGTCTCTCTGTCCCTCGCTGTCTCTCACTGGCTCTCTCGGTCTCGCTGTGATGCTCTCCGTCTCTGTCTGTCTCTGTCTGTTCCTCTCTCTCCCGGCGTCTTTCGGCGTCGCTCTGTGTCTCTCAGACTCTCTCTGTCTCTCTCTCTCTCTCTATCTGTCTCTTTCTCTGTCTCTCTCTGTCTCTTTCTCTCTCTCTCTCTGTCTATCGCTGTCTCTCACTGGCTCTTTCGGACATTCTCTGTCTCGCTGTCACGCTCTCTGTCTCTGTCTGTCTCTGTCTGTCTCTCTCTGTCTGTCTGTTCCTCTCTGTCTCTCCCGGCGTCTCTTGGCGTCGCTCTGTGTCCCCCTGACTCTCTCTGTCTCTCTCTCTCTCCCGCTGTCCCTCGCTGTCTCTCGCTGCTTCACCCTATCCCTCTCTCTCTCTTTGTCCGTCTCTGTCTCTCTCTGCCCGTCTCTGTCTCTTTCTGTCCGTGTCTGTCTCTCTCTGCCCCTCTCCGTCTCTCTCACTGTCCGTCTCTGTCTCTCCCTGACTCTCTCTGTCTCTCTCTGTCTCTCTCTGTCTCTCTCTGTCGCTCTCTGTCTCTCGCTATCTCTCGCTGTCTCTGTCTGTCTCTGTCTGTCTCTCTCTGTCTGTCTGTTCCTCTCTGTCTCTCCCGGCGTCTCTCGGCGTCGCTCTGTGTCTCTCTGACTCTCTCTGTCTCTCTCTGACGCTCTCTGTCGCTCTCTGTCTCTCTCTGTCTCTCTGTTTCCTTCTGTCTCTCTCTGTCACCTCTCTGTCTTCCTCTGTCGCTCTCTCTGTCTTTCTCTCTCTCTCTCTCTCTCTGCCGCTCTCGGTCTCTCTCTGTGTCTCTCTGTCTCTCCCTGACTCTCTCTGTCTCTCTCTGTCTCTTTCTGTCTCTCTCTGTCGCTCTCTGTCTCTCGCTATCTCTCGCTGTCTATGTCTGTCTCTGTCTGTCTCTCTCTGTCTGTCTGTTCCTCTCTGTCTCTCCCGGCGTCTCTCGGCGTCGCTCTGTGTCTCTCTGACTCTCTCTGTCTCTCGTTGTCTCTCTCTGTCACTCTCTCTCTCACTATGACCCTCTCTGTCTCCCTCTGCTTCTGTCTGTCTCTCACTCCCGCTGTCTGCCGCTCTCCGTCTCTCTGTGTCCCTAATCTCGCTTTGTCCGTCTCTGTGTCTCTCTGGCTCTCTCTGTCTCGCTCTGTGTCTCTCTGGCTCTCTCTGTCTCGCTCTGTGTCTCTCTGACTCTCTCTGTCTCTCTCTGACGCTCTCTGTCGCTCTCTGTCTCTCTCTGTCTCTCTATGAGTCTCTCTGTTTCCTTCTGTCTCTCTCTGTCTTTCTCTCTCTCTCTCTCTCTGCCTCTCTCTGCCGCTCTCGGTCTCACTCTGTGTCTCTCTGTCTCTCTCTGACTCTCTCTGTCGCTCTCTGTCTCTCTCTGTCTCTCTCTCTGTCTTTCTCTCTCTCTCTCTGCCTCTCACTGCTACTCTCGGTCTGTCTCTGTGTCTCTCTGTCTCTCTCTGTCCGTCGCTGTGAGTCTCTGTCTGTCTCTGTCTCTCTCTGCCCCTCTCCGTTCTCTCGGTGTCCGTCTCTGTCACTCTCTGACTCTCACGGTCACTTTCTCTCTGTCTATCTCTCTCTGTCTCTCTCGGGCTCTCTCTCTGACTTTCTCTGTCTCTCTCTGTCTCTTTCTGGCTCTTTCTGTCTCCCCCTGTCCCTCACCGTCGATTTCTATCTCTCTCTGTCTCTCTCTGTCCGTCTCGGTCTGTCTCTGTGTCTCTCTGTCCCTCGCTGTCTCTCTCTGTCTCTCTCTGCTTCTGTCTGTCTCGCACTCCCGCTGTCTGCCGCTCTCCGTCTCTCCGTGTCCCTCTCTCTCGCTTTGTCCGTCTCTGTGTCTCTCTGGCTCTCTCTGTCTCGCTCTGTGTCTCTCTGACTCTCTCTGTCTCTCTCTGACGCTCTCTGTCGCTCTCTGTCTCTCTCTGTCTCTCTATGAGTCTCTCTGTTTCCTTCTGTCTCTCTCTGTCACCTCTCTGTCTCCCTCTGTCGCTCTCTCTGTCTTTCTCTCTCTCTCTCTGCCGCTCTCGGTCTCTCTCTGTGTCTCTCTGTCTCTCTCTGTCCGTCGCTGTGTGTCTCTGTCTGTCTCTGTCTCTCCCTGCCCCTCTCCGTTCTCTCGGTGTCCGTCTCTGTCACCCCCTGACTCTCACGGTCACTTTCTGTCTCTGTCTATCTCTCTCTGTCTCTCTCGGGCTCTCTCTGTCTCTCTCTCTCTCTCTGCCTCTTACTGCTGCTCTCGGTCTGTCTCTGTGTCTCTCTGTCTCTCTCTGTCCGTCTCTGTGTGTTTCTGTCTGTCTCTGTCTCTCTCTGCCCCTCTCCGTTCTCTCTCTGTCCGGCTCTGTCTCTCTCGTTCTCTCTCGATCTCTGTCTGTCTCTCTCTGTCTCTTTCGGTCTCTCTCTCTCTGTCTCTCTCTATCTCTCGCTGTCTCTCGGTGTCTCTCACTTGCTCTCTCGGGCTCTCTCTGTCTCTCGCTCTCTGTCTCTCTTTGTCTCTCTGTGTCATTCTCCCTCTCACTATGATCCTCTTTCTCTCTCTGCTTCTGTCTATCTCTCACTCCCGCTGTCTGCCGCTCTCCGTCTCTCCCTGTCCCTCTATCTCTCTTTGTCCGCCACTGTGTCTCTCTGTCTCTCTCTGACTCTCTCTGTCGCTATCTGTCTCTCTCTGTCCGTCTGTGTCTCTCTCTGTCCGTCTCTGTCTCTCTCTGACTCTCTCTGTCTCTTTCTGTCTCCGTCTATTTCACTCTGTCTCTCTCGGGCTCTCTCTGTCTGTCTTTGTCTCTCTCTGTCACTCTCTCTCTCTCTATGACCCTCTCTGTCTCTCTCTGCTTCTGTCTGTCTCGCACTCCCGCTGTCTGCCGCTCTCCGTCTCTCCGTGTCCCTCTCTCTCGCTTTGTCCGTCTCTGTGTCTCTCTGGCTCTCTCTGTATCGCTCTGTGTCTCTCTGACTCTCTCTGTCTCTCTCTGACGCTCTCTGTCGCTCTCTGTCTCTCTCTGTCTCTCTATGAGTCTCCCTGTTTCCTTCTGTCTCTCTCGGTCACCTCTCTGTCTCCCTCTGTCGCTCTCTCTGTCTTTCTCTCTCTCTCCCTCTCTGCCTCTCTCTGCCGCTCTCAGTCTCTCTCTGTGTCTCTCTGTCTCTCTCTGACTCTCTCTGTCGCTCTCTGTCTCTCTCTGTCTCTCTCTCTGTCTTTCTCTCTCTCTCTCTGCCTCTCACTGCTGCTCTCGGTCTGCCTCTGTGTCTCTCTGTCTCTCTCTGTCCGTCTCTGTGTGTTTCTGTCTGTCTCTGTCTCTCTCTGCCCCTCTCCGTTCTCTCGGTGTCCGTCTCTGTCTCTCTCTGACTCTCTCGGTCACTTTCTGTCTCTGTCTGTCTCTCTCTGTCTCTCTCGGGCTCTCTCTCTGACTCTCTCTGTCTTTTTCTGGCTCTTTCTGTCTCCCCCTGTCCCTCTCCGTCGATTTCTATCTCTCTCTGTCTCTCTCTGTCCGTCTCGGTCTGTCTCTGTGTCTCTCTGTCCCTCGCTGTCTCTCACTGGCTCTCTCGGTCTCTGTCGGTCTCGCTGTGATGCTCTCCGTCTCTGTCTGTCTCTGTCTGTAGCTGTCTGTTTCTGTCTGTTCCTCTCTCTCTCCCGGCGTCTTTCGGCATCGCTCTGTGTCTCTCAGACTCTCTCTGTCTCTCTCTCTCTCTATATGTCTCTTTCTCTGTCTCTCTCTGTCTCTTTCTCTCTCTCTCTGTCTATCGCTGTCTCTCACTGGCTCTTTCGGGCATTCTCTGTCTCGCTGTCACGCTCTCTGTCTCTGTCTGTCTCTGTCTGTCTCTCTCTGTCTGTCTGTTCCTCTCTGTCTCTCCCGGCGTCTCTCGGCGTCGCTCTGTGTCTCTCTGTGTCTCTCTGACTCTCTCTGTCTCTCTCTGTCTCTCTCTGTCTCTATCTGTCTCTCCCTGTCTCTCTCTCTCTCTCTCTCTCTCTCTCTCTCTCTCTCTCTCTCTCTCTCTCTCTCTCTCTCTCTCTCTCTCTCTCTCTCTCTCTCTCTCTCTCTCTCTCCCTCGTTGTCTCTCTCTGTCTCTCTCTGCCCGTCTCTGTCTGTTTCTGTCCGTGTCTGTCTCTCTCCGTTTCTCTCTGCTTCTGTATGTGTCTCACTCCCTCTGTCTGCCTCTCGCTGTCTCACCCTATCCCTCTCTCTCTCTCTCATTTTGTTCGTCTCCGTGTCTCTCTGTCACGGTCTGTCTCTCCCTGTCTGTCTCTGACTCTCACTGTCGCTATCTGTCTCTCTCTGTCCGTCTCTGTCTCTCTCTGACTCTCTCTGTCTCTTTCTGTCTCTGTCTATCTCACTCTGTCTCTCTCGGGCTCTCTCTGTCTGTCTTTGTCTCTCTCTGTCACTCTCTCTCTCACTATGACCCTCTCTGTCTCTCTCTGCTTCTGTCTGTCTCTCACTCCCGCTGTCTGCCGCTCTCCGTCTCTCTGTGTCCCTCTCTCTCGCTTTGTCCGTCTCTGACTCTCTCTGTCTCTCTCTGACGCTCTCTGTCGCTCTCTGTCTCTCTCTGTCTCTCTATGAGTCTCTCTGTTTCCTTCTGTCTCTCTCTGTCACCTCTCTGTCTCCCTCTGTCGCTCTCTCTGTCTTTCTCTCTCTCTCTGCCGCTCTCGGTCTCTCTCTGTGTCTCTCTGTCTCTCTCTTGTGTCTCTCTGTCTCTCTCTGACTCTCTCTGTCGCTCTCTGTCTCTCTCTGTCTCTCTATGAGTCTCTCTGTTTCCTTCTGTCTCTCTCTGTCACCTCTCTGCCTCCCTCTGTCGCTCTCTCTGTCCTTCTCTCTCTCTCTCTCTCTGCCTCTCTCTGCCGTTCTCGGTCTCTCTCACTGTCCGTCTCTGTCTCTCCCTGACTCTCTCTGTTTCTCTCTGTCTCTCCCTGTCTCTCTCTGTCTCTCTCTCTGTCTTTCTCTCTCTCTCTCTCTCTGCCTCTCACTGCTGCTCACGGTCTGTCTCTGTGTCTCTCTGTCTCTCTCTGTCCGTCTCTGTGTGTTTCTGTCTGTCTCTGTCTCTCTCTGCCCTCTCCGTTCTCTCACTGTCCGTCTCTGTCTCTCTCTGACTCTCTCGGTCACTTTCTGTCTCTGTCTATCTCTCTCTGTCTCTCTCGGGCTCCCTCTGTCTGTCTGTTCCTCTCTGACTCTCCCGGCGTCTCTCGGCGTCGCTCTGTGTCTCTCTGACTCTCTCTGTCTCTCGCTTTCTCTCTCTCTGTCGCTCTCTGTCTCTCGCTGTCTCTCGCTGTCTCTCGGTGTCTCTCACTGGCTCTCTCGGGCTCTGTCGGTCTCGCTGTGACGCTCTCTGTCTCTTTCTGTCTGTGTCTGTCTCTGTCTGGCTCTGTCTGTTCCTCTCTGTCTCTCCCGGCGTCTCTTGGCGTCGCTCTGTGTCCCCCTGACTCTCTCTGTCTCTCTCTCTCTCCCGCTGTCCCTCGCTGTCTCTCGCTGCTTCACCCTATCCCTCTCTCTCTCTTTGTCCGTCTCTGTCTCTCTCTGCCCGTCTCTGTCTCTTTCTGTCCGTGTCTGTCTCTCTCTGACCCTCTCCGTCTCTCTCACTGTCCGTCTCTGTCTCTCCCTGACTATCTCTGTCTCTCTCTGTCTCTCTCTGTCTCTCTCTGTCGCTCTCTGTCTCTCGCTATCTCTCGCTGTCTCTGTCTGTCTCTGTCTGTCTCTGTCTGTCTCTCTCTGTCTGTCTGTTCCTCTCTGTCTCTCCCGGCGCCTCTCGGCGTCGCTCTGTGTCTCTCTGACTCTCTCTGACTCTCGTTGTCTCTCTCTGTCACTCTCTCTCTCACTATGACCCTCTCTGTCTCCCTCTGCTTCTGTCTGTCTCTCACTCCCGCTGTCTGCCGCTCTCTGTCTCTCCCTGTCCCGCTCTCTCTCTCTCTCTGTGTCCGTCTCTGTGTCTCTCTGGCTCTCTCTTTCTCGCTCTGTGTCTGTCTGACTCTCTCTGTCGCTCTCTGTCTCTCGCTATCTCTCGCTGTCTCTTTCGGTCTCTCTCTCTCTGTCTCTCTCTATCTCTCGCTGTCTCTCGCTGTCTCTCACTTGCTCTCTCGGGCTCTCTCTGTCTCTCGCTCTCTGTCTCTCTTTGTCTCTCTGTGTCATTCTCCCTCTCACTATGACCCTCTCTCTCTCTCTGCTTCTGTCTATCTCTCACTCCCGCTGTCTGCCGCTCTCCGTCTCTCCCTGTCCCTCTCTCTCTCTTCGTCCGCCTCTGTGTCTCTCTGTCTCTCTCTGACTCTCTCTGTCGCTATCTGTCTCTCTCTGTCCGTCTCTGTCTCTCTCTGACTCTCTCTGTCCCTTTCTGACTCTCTCTGTCTGTGTCTGTCTCTTTCTGGCTCTTTCTGTCTCCCCCTGTCCCTCTCCGACGATTTCTATCTCTCTCTGTCTCTCTCTGTCCCTCTCTGTCTCTTTCTGTCCGTGTCTGTCTCTCTCTGCCCCTCTCCGTCTCTCTCTGTCTCGCTCTGTCCGTCTCTGTCTCTCTCGGGCTCTCGCTCTTTCCGTCTCTGTCTCTCTCGGGCTCTCTCTCTGACCTCTCTCTGTCACTCTCTCGCTCACTATGACCCTCTCTGTCTCTCTCTGCTTCTGTCTGTCTCTCTCTGTCCCTCTCTGTTTCGCTCTGTTCATCTCTGTCTCTCTCTGTCCGGCTCTGTCTCTCTTGTTCTCTCCCGGACTCTCTCAATCTCTGTCTGTCTCTGTCTTTCTCTGGCTCCTCTTTCTGTCTCTCCCGGCGTCTGTCTGTGTCTCTGTCTCTCTCTGACTCTCTCTGCTGCTCTCTGTCTCTCTCTGTCTCTCTATGAGTCTCTCTGTTTCCTTCTGTCTCTCTCTGTCACCTCTCTGTCTCCCTCTGTCGCTCTCTCTGTCTTTCTCTCTCTCTCTCTGCCGCTCTCGGTCTCTCTCTGTGTCTCTCTGTCTCTCTCTGTCCGTCGCTGTGTGTCTCTGTCTGTCTCTGTCTCTCTCTGCCCCTCTCCGTTCTCTCGGTGTCCGTCTCTGTCACTCTCTGACGCTCACGGTCACTTTCTGTCTCTGTCTATCTCTCTCTGTCTCTCTCGGGCTCTCCCTGTCTCTCTCTCTCTCTCTGCCTCTTACTGCTGCTCTCGGTCTGTCTCTGTGTCTCTCTGTCTCTCTCTGTCCGTCTCTGTGTGTTTCTGTCTGTCTCTGTCTCTCTCTGCCCCTCTCCGTTCTCTCTCTGTCCGGCTCTGTCTCTCTCGTTCTCTCTCGATCTCTGTCTGTCTCTCTCTGTCTCTTTCGGTCTCTCTCTCTCTGTCTCTCTCTGTCTCTCTCTATCTCTCGCTGTCTCTCGCTGTCTCTCACTTGCTCTCTCGGGCTCTCTCTGTCTCTCGCTCTCTGTCTCTCTTTGTCTCTCTGTGTCATTCTCCCTCTCACTATGACCCTCTCTCTCTCTCTGCTTCTGTCTATCTCTCACTCCCGCTGTCTGCCGCTCTCCGTCTCTCCCTGTCCCTCTCTCTCTCTTCGTCCGCCTCTGTGTCTCTCTGTCTCTCTCTGACTCTCTCTGTCGCTATCTGTCTCTCTCTGTCCGTCTCTGTCTCTCTCTGTCCGTCTCTGTCTCTCTCTGTCTCTTTCTGTCTCTGTCTATTTCACTCTGTCTCTCTCGGGCTCTCTCTGTCTGTCTTTGTCTCTCTCTGTCACTCTCTCTCTCTCACTATGACCCTCTCTGTCTCTCTCTGCTTCTGTCTGTCTCGCACTCCCGCTGTCTGCCGCTCTCCGTCTCTCCGTGTCCCTCTCTCTCGCTTTGTCCGTCTCTGTGTCTCTCTGGCTCTCTTTGTCTCGCTCTGTGTCTCTCTGACTCTCTCTGTCTCTCTCTGACGCTCTCTGTCGCTCTCTGTCTCTCTCTGTCTCTCTATGAGTCTCTCTGTTTCCTTCTGTCTCTCTCTGTCACCTCTCTGTCTTCCTCTGTCGCTCTCTCTGTCTTTCTCTCTCTCTCTCTGCCGCTCTCGGTCTCTCTCTGTGTCTCTCTGTCTCTCTCTGACGCTCTCTGTCGCTCTCTGTCTCTCTCTGTCTCTCTCTCTGTCTTTCTCTCTCTCTCTCTGCCTCTCACTGCTGCTCTCGGTCTGTCTCTGTGTCTCTCTGCCTCTCTCTGTCCGTCTCTGTGTGTTTCTGTCTGTCTCTGTCTCTCTCTGCCCCTCTCCGTTCTCTCAGTGTCCGTCTCTGTCTCTCTCTGACTCTCTCGGTCACTTTCTGTCTCTGTTTATCTCTCTCTGTCTCTCTCGGGCTCTCTCTCTCTCTCTGACTCTCTTTGTCTCTCTCTGTCCCTTTCTGGCTCTTTCTGGCTCTTTCTGTCTCCCCCTGTCCCTCTCCATCGAATTCTATCTCTCTCTGTCTGTCTCTGTCTGTCTCTGTCTCCTCTTTCTGTCTCTCCCGGCGTCTCTCTGGGTCTCTGACTCTCTTTGACTCCCTGTGTCTCTTTCTGTCACCTCTCTGTCTCCCTCTCTCTCTCTCTGACTCTCTCTCTGTCTCTCTCGGTCTCACTCTCTGTCTCTCTCTGTCTCTTTCGGTCTCTCTCTCTGTCTCTCTCTATCTCTCGCTGTCTCTCGCTGTCTCTCACTTGCTCTCTCGGTCACTTTCTGTCTCTGTCTATCTCTCTCTGTCTCTCTCGGGCTCTCTCTCTGACTCTCTCTGTCTCTCTCTGTCTTTTTCTGGCTCTTTCTGTCTCCCCCTGTCCCTCTCCGTCGATTTCTATCTCTCTCTGTCTCTCTCTGTCCGTCTCGGTCTGTCTCTGTGTCTCTCTGTCCCTCGCTGTCTCTCACTGGCTCTCTCGGTCTCGCTGTGATGCTCTCCGTCTCTGTCTGTCTCTGTCTGTAGCTGTCTGTCTCTGTCTGTTCCTCTCTCTCTCCCGGCGTCTATCGGCGTCGCTCTGTGTCTCTCAGACTCTCTCTGTCTCTCTCTCTCTCTCTATCTGTCTCTTTCTCTGTCTCTCTCTGTCTCTTTCTCTCTCTCTCTGTCTATCGCTGTCTCTCACTGGCTCTTTCGGACATTCTCTGTCTCGCTGTCACGCTCTCTGTCTCTGTCTGTCTCTGTCTGTCTCTCTCTGTCTGTCTGTTCCTCTCTGTCTCTCCCGGCGTCTCTTGGCGTCGCTCTGTGTCCCCCTGACTCTCTCTGTCTCTCTCTCTCTCCCGCTGTCCCTCGCTGTCTCTCGCTGCTTCACCCTATCCCTCTCTCTCTCTTTGTCCGTCTCTGTCTCTCTCTGCCCGTCTCTGTCTCTTTCTGTCCGTGTCTGTCTCTCTCTGCCCCTCTCCGTCTCTCTCACTGTCCGTCTCTGTCTCTCCCTGACTCTCTCTGTCTCTCTCTGTCTCTCTCTGTCTCTCTCTGTCGCTCTCTGTCTCTCGCTATCTCTCGCTGTCTCTGTCTGTCTCTGTCTGTCTCTCTCTGTCTGTCTGTTCCTCTCTGTCTCTCCCGGCGTCTCTCGGCGTCGCTCTGTGTCTCTCTGACTCTCTCTGTCTCTCTCTGACGCTCTCTGTCGCTCTCTGTCTCTCTCTGTCTCTCTGTTTCCTTCTGTCTCTCTCTGTCACCTCTCTGTCTTCCTCTGTCGCTCTCTCTGTCTTTCTCTCTCTCTCTCTCTGCCGCTCTCGGTCGCTCTCTGTGTCTCTCTGTCTCTCCCTGACTCTCTCTGTCTCTCTCTGTCTCTTTCTGTCTCTCTCTGTCGCTCTCTGTCTCTCGCTATCTCTCGCTGTCTATGTCTGTCTCTGTCTGTCTCTCTCTGTCTGTCTGTTCCTCTCTGTCTCTCCCGGCGTCTCTCGGCGTCGCTCTGTGTCTCTCTGACTCTCTCTGTCTCTCGTTGTCTCTCTCTGTCACTCTCTCTCTCACTATGACCCTCTCTGTCTCCCTCTGCTTCTGTCTGTCTCTCACTCCCGCTGTCTGCCGCTCTCCGTCTCTCTGTGTCCCTCTCTCTCGCTTTGTCCGTCTCTGTGTCTCTCTGGCTCTCTCTGTCTCGCTCTGTGTCTCTCTGACTCTCTCTGTCTCTCTCTGACGCTCTCTGTCGCTCTCTGTCTCTCTCTGTCTCTCTATGAGTCTCTCTGTTTCCTTCTGTCTCTCTCTGTCACCTCTCTGTCTCCCTCTGTCGCTCTCTCTGTCTTTCTCTCTCTCTCTCTGCCGCTCTCGGTCTCTCTCTGTGTCTCTCTGTCTCTCTCTTGTGTCTCTCTGTCTCTCTCTGACTCTCTCTGTCGCTCTCTGTCTCTCTCTGTCTCTCTATGAGTCTCTCTGTTTCCTTCTGTCTCTCTCTGTCACCTCTCTGCCTCCCTCTGTCGCTCTCTCTGTCCTTCTCTCTCTCTCTCTCTCTGCCTCTCTCTGCCATTCTCGGTCTCTCTCACTGTCCGTCTCTGTCTCTCCCTGACTCTCTCTGTTTCTCTCTGTCTCTCCCTGTCTCTCTCTGTCTCTCTCTCTGTCTTTCTCTCTCTCTCTCTCTCTGCCTCTCACTGCTGCTCACGGTCTGTCTCTGTGTCTCTCTGTCTCTCTCTGTCCGTCTCTGTGTGTTTCTGTCTGTCTCTGTCTCTCTCTGCCCTCTCCGTTCTCTCACTGTCCGTCTCTGTCTCTCTCTGACTCTCTCGGTCACTTTCTGTCTCTGTCTATCTCTCTCTGTCTCTCTCGGGCTCCCTCTGTCTGTCTGTTCCTCTCTGACTCTCCCGGCGTCTCTCGGCGTCGCTCTGTGTCTCTCTGACTCTCTCTGTCTCTCGCTTTCTCTCTCTCTGTCGCTCTCTGTCTCTCGCTGTCTCTCGCTGTCTCTCGGTGTCTCTCACTGGCTCTCTCGGGCTCTGTCGGTCTCGCTGTGACGCTCTCTGTCTCTTTCTGTCTGTGTCTGTCTCTGTCTGGCTCTGTCTGTTCCTCTCTGTCTCTCCCGGCGTCTCTTGGCGTCGCTCTGTGTCCCCCTGACTCTCTCTGTCTCTCTCTCTCTCCCGCTGTCCCTCGCTGTCTCTCGCTGCTTCACCCTATCCCTCTCTCTCTCTTTGTCCGTCTCTGTCTCTCTCTGCCCGTCTCTGTCTCTTTCTGTCCGTGTCTGTCTCTCTCTGACCCTCTCCGTCTCTCTCACTGTCCGTCTCTGTCTCTCCCTGACTATCTCTGTCTCTCTCTGTCTCTCTCTGTCTCTCTCTGTCGCTCTCTGTCTCTCGCTATCTCTCGCTGTCTCTGTCTGTCTCTGTCTGTCTCTCTCTGTCTGTCTGTTCCTCTCTGTCTCTCCCGGCGCCTCTCGGCGTCGCTCTGTGTCTCTCTGACTCTCTCTGACTCTCGTTGTCTCTCTCTGTCACTCTCTCTCTCACTATGACCCTCTCTGTCTCCCTCTGCTTCTGTCTGTCTCTCACTCCCGCTGTCTGCCGCTCTCTGTCTCTCCCTGTCCCGCTCTCTCTCTCTCTCTGTGTCCGTCTCTGTGTCTCTCTGGCTCTCTCTTTCTCGCTCTGTGTCTGTCTGACTCTCTCTGTCGCTCTCTGTCTCTCGCTATCTCTCGCTGTCTCTTTCGGTCTCTCTCTCTCTGTCTCTCTCTATCTCTCGCTGTCTCTCGCTGTCTCTCACTTGCTCTCTCGGGCTCTCTCTGTCTCTCGCTCTCTGTCTCTCTTTGTCTCTCTGTGTCATTCTCCCTCTCACTATGACCCTCTCTCTCTCTCTGCTTCTGTCTATCTCTCACTCCCGCTGTCTGCCGCTCTCCGTCTCTCCCTGTCCCTCTCTCTCTCTTCGTCCGCCTCTGTGTCTCTCTGTCTCTCTCTGACTCTCTCTGTCGCTATCTGTCTCTCTCTGTCCGTCTCTGTCTCTCTCTGACTCTCTCTGTCCCTTTCTGACTCTCTCTGTCTGTGTCTGTCTCTTTCTGGCTCTTTCTGTCTCCCCCTGTCCCTCTCCGACGATTTCTATCTCTCTCTGTCTCTCTCTGTCCCTCTCTGTCTCTTTCTGTCCGTGTCTGTCTCTCTCTGCCCCTCTCCGTCTCTCTCTGTCTCGCTCTGTCCGTCTCTGTCTCTCTCGGGCTCTCGCTCTTTCCGTCTCTGTCTCTCTCGGGCTCTCTCTCTGACCTCTCTCTGTCACTCTCTCGCTCACTATGACCCTCTCTGTCTCTCTCTGCTTCTGTCTGTCTCTCTCTGTCCCTCTCTGTTTCGCTCTGTTCATCTCTGTCTCTCTCTGTCCGGCTCTGTCTCTCTTGTTCTCTCCCGGACTCTCTCAATCTCTGTCTGTCTCTGTCTTTCTCTGGCTCCTCTTTCTGTCTCTCCCGGCGTCTGTCTGTGTCTCTGTCTCTCTCTGACTCTCTCTGCTGCTCTCTGTCTCTCTCTGTCTCTCTATGAGTCTCTCTGTTTCCTTCTGTCTCTCTCTGTCACCTCTCTGTCTCCCTCTGTCGCTCTCTCTGTCTTTCTCTCTCTCTCTCTGCCGCTCTCGGTCTCTCTCTGTGTCTCTCTGTCTCTCGCTGTCCGTCGCTGTGTGTCTCTGTCTGTCTCTGTCTCTCTCTGCCCCTCTCCGTTCTCTCGGTGTCCGTCTCTGTCACTCTCTGACTCTCACGGTCACTTTCTGTCTCTGTCTATCTCTCTCTGTCTCTCTCGGGCTCTCCCTGTCTCTCTCTCTCTCTCTGCCTCTTACTGCTGCTCTCGGTCTGTCTCTGTGTCTCTCTGTCTCTCTCTGTCCGTCTCTGTGTGTTTCTGTCTGTCTCTGTCTCTCTCTGCCCCTCTCCGTTCTCTCTCTGTCCGGCTCTGTCTCTCTCGTTCTCTCTCGATCTCTGTCTGTCTCTCTCTGTCTCTTTCGGTCTCTCTCTCTCTGTCTCTCTCTGTCTCTCTCTATCTCTCGCTGTCTCTCGCTGTCTCTCACTTGCTCTCTCGGGCTCTCTCTGTCTCTCGCTCTCTGTCTCTCTTTGTCTCTCTGTGTCATTCTCCCTCTCACTATGACCCTCTCTCTCTCTCTGCTTCTGTCTATCTCTCACTCCCGCTGTCTGCCGCTCTCCGTCTCTCCCTGTCCCTCTCTCTCTCTTCGTCCGCCTCTGTGTCTCTCTGTCTCTCTCTGACTCTCTCTGTCGCTATCTGTCTCTCTCTGTCCGTCTCTGTCTCTCTCTGTCCGTCTCTGTCTCTCTCTGTCTCTTTCTGTCTCTGTCTATTTCACTCTGTCTCTCTCGGGCTCTCTCTGTCTGTCTTTGTCTCTCTCTGTCACTCTCTCTCTCTCACTATGACCCTCTCTGTCTCTCTCTTCTTCTGTCTGTCTCGCACTCCCGCTGTCTGCCGCTCTCCGTCTCTCCGTGTCCCTCTCTCTCGCTTTGTCCGTCTCTGTGTCTCTCTGGCTCTCTTTGTCTCGCTCTGTGTCTCTCTGACTCTCTCTGTCTCTCTCTGACGCTCTCTGTCGCTCTCTGTCTCTCTCTGTCTCTCTATGAGTCTCTCTGTTTCCTTCTGTCTCTCTCTGTCACCTCTCTGTCTTCCTCTGTCGCTCTCTCTGTCTTTCTCTCTCTCTCTCTGCCGCTCTCGGTCTCTCTCTGTGTCTCTCTGTCTCTCTCTGACGCTCTCTGTCGCTCTCTGTCTCTCTCTGTCTCTCTCTCTGTCTTTCTCTCTCTCTCTCTGCCTCTCACTGCTGCTCTCGGTCTGTCTCTGTGTCTCTCTGTCTCTCTCTGTCCGTCTCTGTGTGTTTCTGTCTGTCTATGTCTCTCTCTGCCCCTCTCCGTTCTCTCGGTGTCCGTCTCTGTCTCTCTCTGACTCTCTCGGTCACTTTCTGTCTCTGTCTATCTCTCTCTGTCTCTCTCGGGCTCTCTCTCTGACTCTCTCTGTCTCTCTCTGTCTCTTTCTGGCTCTTTCTGTCTCCCCCTGTCCCTCTCCGTCGATTTCTATCTCTCTCTGTTTCTCTCTGTCCGTCTCGGTCTGTCTCTGTGTCTCTCTGTCCCTCGCTGTCTCTCACTGGCTCTCTCGGTCTCTGTCGGTCTCGCTGTGATGCTCTCCGTCTCTGTCTGTCTCTGTCTGTATCTGTCTGTCTCTGTCTGTTCCTCTCTCTCTCTCCCGGCGTCTTTCGGCGTCCCTCTGTGTCTCTCAGACTCTCTCTGTCTCTCTCTCTCTATCTGTCTCTTTCTCTGTCTCTCTCTGTCTCTTTCTGTCTCTCTCTGTCTATCGCTGACTCTCACTGGCTCTTTCGGGCATTCTCTGTCTCGCTGTCACGCTCTCTGTCTCTGTCTGTCTGTCTGTCTCTCTCTGTCTGTCTGTTCCTCTCTGTCTCTCCCGGCGTCTCTGGGCGTCGCTGTGTGTCTCTCTGTGTCTCTCTGACTCTCTGTCACTCTCTGTCTCTCGCTCTCTCTCGCTGTCTCTCGCTGTCTCTCACTGTCTCTCTCTGTCTCTCTCTGTCTCTCTCTCTCTCTCTGCCTCTTACTGCTGCTCTCGGTCTGTCTCTGTGTCTCTCTGCCTCTCTCTGTCCGTCTCTGTGTGTTTCTGTCTGTCTCTGTCTCTCTCTGCCCCTCTCCGTTCTCTCAGTGTCCGTCTCTGTCTCTCTCTGACTCTCTCGGTCACTTTCCGTCTCTGTTTATCTCTCTCTGTCTCTCTCGGGCTCTCTCTCTCTCTCTGACTCTCTTTGTCTCTCTCTGTCCCTTTCTGGCTCTTTCTGGCTCTTTCTGTCTCCCCCTGTCCCTCTCCATCGAATTCTATCTCTCTCTGTCTGTCTCTGTCTGTCTCTGTCTCCTCTTTCTGTCTCTCCCGGCGTCTCTCTGGGTCTCTGACTCTCTTTGACTCCCTGTGTCTCTTTCTGTCACCTCTCTGTCTCCCTCTCTCTCTCTCTGACTCTCTCTCTGTCTCTCTCGGTCTCACTCTCTGTCTCTCTCTGTCTCTTTCGGTCTCTCTCTCTCTGTCTCTCTCTATCTCTCGCTGTCTCTCGCTGTCTCTCACTTGGTCTCTCGGTCACTTTCTGTCTCTGTCTATCTCTCTCTGTCTCTCTCGGGCTCTCTCTCTGACTCTCTCTGTCTCTCTCTGTCTTTTTCTGGCTCTTTCTGTCTCCCCCTGTCCCTCTCCGTCGATTTCTATCTCTCTCTGTCTCTCTCTGTCCGTCTCGGTCTGTCTCTGTGTCTCTCTGTCCCTCGCTGTCTCTCACTGGCTCTCTCGGTCTCGCTGTGATGCTCTCCGTCTCTGTCTGTCTCTGTCTGTAGCTGTCTGTCTCTGTCTGTTCCTCTCTCTCTCCCGGCGTCTTTCGGCGTCGCTCTGTGTCTCTCAGACTCTCTCTGTCTCTCTCTCTCTCTCTATCTGTCTCTTTCTCTGTCTCTCTCTGTCTCTTTCTCTCTCTCTCTCTGTCTATCGCTGTCTCTCACTGGCTCTTTCGGACATTCTCTGTCTCGCTGTCACGCTCTCTGTCTCTGTCTGTCTCTGTCTGTCTCTCTCTGTCTGTCTGTTCCTCTCTGTCTCTCCCGGCGTCTCTTGGCGTCGCTCTGTGTCCCCCTGACTCTCTCTGTCTCTCTCTCTCTCCCGCTGTCCCTCGCTGTCTCTCGCTGCTTCACCCTATCCCTCTCTCTCTCTTTGTCCGTCTCTGTCTCTCTCTGCCCGTCTCTGTCTCTTTCTGTCCGTGTCTGTCTCTCTCTGCCCCTCTCCGTCTCTCTCACTGTCCGTCTCTGTCTCTCCCTGACTCTCTCTGTCTCTCTCTGTCTCTCTCTGTCTCTCTCTGTCGCTCTCTGTCTCTCGCTATCTCTCGCTGTCTCTGTCTGTCTCTGTCTGTCTCTCTCTGTCTGTCTGTTCCTCTCTGTCTCTCCCGGCGTCTCTCGGCGTCGCTCTGTGTCTCTCTGACTCTCTCTGTCTCTCTCTGACGCTCTCTGTCGCTCTCTGTCTCTCTCTGTCTCTCTGTTTCCTTCTGTCTCTCTCTGTCACCTCTCTGTCTTCCTCTGTCGCTCTCTCTGTCTTTCTCTCTCTCTCTCTCTGCCGCTCTCGGTCTCTCTCTGTGTCTCTCTGTCTCTCCCTGACTCTCTCTGTCTCTCTCTGTCTCTTTCTGTCTCTCTCTGTCGCTCTCTGTCTCTCGCTATCTCTCGCTGTCTATGTCTGTCTCTGTCTGTCTCTCTCTGTCTGTCTGTTCCTCTCTGTCTCTCCCGGCGTCTCTCGGCGTCGCTCTGTGTCTCTCTGACTCTCTCTGTCTCTCGTTGTCTCTCTCTGTCACTCTCTCTCTCACTATGACCCTCTCTGTCTCCCTCTGCTTCTGTCTGTCTCTCACTCCCGCTGTCTGCCGCTCTCCGTCTCTCTGTGTCCCTCTCTCTCGCTTTGTCCGTCTCTGTGTCTCTCTGGCTCTCTCTGTCTCTCTGTCTCTCTCTCTGCCTCTTACTGCTGCTCTCGGTCTGTCTCTGTGTCTCTCTGTCTCTCTCGGTCCGTCTCTGTGTGTTTCTGTCTGTCTCTGTCTCTCTCTGCCCCTCTCCGTTCTCTCACTGTCCGTCTCCGTCTCTCGCTGACTCTCTCTGTCTCTCTCTGTCTCTTTATGTCGCTTTCTGTCTCGCCCTGTCCATCTTCGTCTATTTCTATCTCTCTCTGTCTCTCTCTGTCCGTCTCTGTCTCTCTCTGCCCCTCTCTGTCTCTCTCTGTCCCTTTCTGACCCTCTCTGTCTGTGTCTGTCTCTTTCTGGCTCTTTCTGTCTCCCCCTGTCCCTCTCCGACGATTTCTATCTCTCTCTGTCTCTCTCTGTCCCTCTCTGTCTCTTTCTGTCCGTGTCTGTCTCTCTCTGCCCCTCTCCGTTCTCTCGGTGTCCGTCTCTGTCACTCTCTGACTCTCACGGTCACTTTCTCTCTGTCTATCTCTCTCTGTCTCTCTCGGGCTCTCTCTCTGACTTTCTCTGTCTCTCTCTGTCTCTTTCTGGCTCTTTCTGTCTCCCCCTGTCCCTCTCCGTCGATTTCTATCTCTCTCTGTCTCTCTCTGTCCGTCTCGGTCTGTCTCTGTGTCTCTCTGTCCCTCGCTGTCTCTCACTGGCTCTCTCGGTCTCTGTCGGTCTCGCTGTGATGCTCTCCGTCTCTGTCTGTCTCTGTCTGTAGCTGTCTGTCTCTGTCTGTTCCTCTCTCTCTCCCGGCGTCTTTCGGCGTCGCTCTGTGTCTCTCAGACTCTCTCTGTCTCTCTCTCTCTCTATCTGTCTCTTTCTCTGTCTCTCTCTGTCTCTTTCTCTCTCTTTCTGTCTATCGCTGTCTCTCACTGGCTCTTTCGGGCATTCTCTGTCTCGCTGTCACGCTCTCTGTCTCTGTCTGTCTCTCTCTGTCTGTCTGTTCCTCTCTGTCTCTCCCGGCGTCTCTCGGCGTCGCTCTGTGTCTCTCTGTGTCTCTCTGCCTCTCTCTGTCTCTCTCTGTCTCTCTCTCTCTGTCTCTATCTGTCTCTCCTTGTCTCTCTCTGTCACTCTCTCTCTCACTATGACCCTCTCTGTCTCCCTCTGCTTCTGTCTGTCTCTCCCTCCCGCGGTCTGCCGCTCTCTGTCTCACCCTGTCCCGCTCTCACTCTCTCTCTCTCTCTCTGTGTCCGTCTCTGTCTCTCACTGGCTCTCTCAGGCTCTCTCTGTCACGGTCTGTCTCTCTCTGTCTCTCTCTGACTCTCTCTGTCGCTATCTGTCTCTCTCTGTCCGTCTCTGTCTCTCTCTGACTCTCTCTGTCTCTTTCGGTCTCTGTCTATCTCACTCTGTCTCTCTCGGGTTCTCTCTGTCTGTCTTTGTCTCTCTCTGTCACTCTCTCTCTCACTATGACCCTCTCTGTCTCTCTCTGCTTCTGTCTGTTTCTCACTCCCGCTGTCTGCCGCTCTCCGTCTCTCCGTGTCCCTCTCTCTCGCTTTGTCCGTCTCTGTGTCTCTCTGGCTCTCTCTGTCTCGCTCTGTGTCTCTCTGACTCTCTCTGTCTCTCTCTGACGCTCTCTGTCGCTCTCTGTCTCTCTCTGTCTCTCTATGAGTCTCTCTGTTTCCTTCTGTCTCTCTCTGTCACATCTCTGTCTCCCTCCGTCGCTCTCTCTGTCTTTCTCTCTCTCTCTCTCTCTCTCTGCCGCTCTCGGTCTCTCTCTGTTTCTCTCTGTCTCTCTCTTGTGTCTTTCTGTCTCTCTCTGACTCTCTCTGTCGCTCTCTGTCTCTCTCTGTCTCTCTATGAGTCTCTCTGTTTCCTTCTGTCTCTCTCTGTCACCTCTCTGCCTCCCTCTGTCGCTCTCTCTGTCCTTCTCTCTCTCTCTCTCTCTCTGCCTCTCTCTGCCGTTCTCGGTCTCTCTCACTGTCCGTCTCTGTCTCTCCCTGACTCTCTCTGTCTCTCTCTGTCTCTCTCTGTCTCTCTCTCTCTCTCTCTGCCTCTTACTGCTGCTCTCGGTCTGTCTCTGTGTCTCTCTGTCTCTCTCTCTGTCTTTCTCTCTCTCTCTCTGCCTCTCACTGCTGCTCTCGGTCTGTCTCTGTGTCTCTCTGTCTCTCTCTGTCCGTCTCTGTGTGTTTCTGTCTGTCTCTGTCTCTCTCTGCCCCTCTCCGTTCTCTCGGTGTCCGTCTCTGTCTCTCTCTGACTCTCTCGGCCACTTTCTGTCTCTGTCTATCTCTCTCTGTCTCTCTCGGGCTCTCTCTCTGACTCTCTCTGTCTCTCTCTGTCTTTTTCTGGCTCTTTCTGTCTCCCCCTGTCCCTCTCCGTCGATTTCTATCTCTCTCTGTCTCTCTCTGTCCGTCTCGGTCTGTCTCTGTGTCTCTCTGTCCCTCGCTGTCTCTCACTGGCTCTCTCGGTCTCTGTCGGTCTCGCTGTGATGCTCTCCGTCTCTGTCTGTCTCTGTCTGTAGCTGTCTGTCTCTGTCTGTTCCTCTCTCTCTCCCGGCGTCTTTCGGCATCGCTCTGTGTCTCTCAGACTCTCTCTGTCTCTCTCTCTCTCTATATGTCTCTTTCTCTGTCTCTCTCTGTCTATCGCTGTCTCTCACTGGCTCTTTCGGGCATTCTCTGTCTCGCTGTCACGCTCTCTGTCTCTGTCTGTCTCTGTCTGTCTCTCTCTGTCTGTCTGTTCCTCTCTGTCTCTCCCGGCGTCTCTCGGCGTCGCTCTGTGTCTCTCTGTGTCTCTCTGACTCTCTCTGTCTCTCTCTGTCTCTCTTTGTCTCTCTCTCTCTGTCTCTATCTGTCTCTCCTTGTCTCTCTCTCTCTCTCTCTCTCTCTCTCTCTCTCTCTCTCTCTCTCTCTCTCTCTCTCTCTCTCTCTCTCTCTCTCTGTCCCTCGTTGTCTCTCTCCGTTTCTCTCTGCTTCTGTATGTGTCTCACTCCCTCTGTCTGCCTCTCGCTGTCTCACCCTATCCCTCTCTCTCTCTGTCATTTTGTTCGTCTCCGTGTCTCTCTGTCACGGTCTGTCTCTCCCTGTCTGTCTCTGACTCTCACTGTCGCTATCTGTCTCTCTCTGTCCGTCTCTGTCTCTCTCTGACTCTCTCTGTCTTTCTGTCTCTGTCTATCTCACTCTCTCACTGTCTCTGTCTCTCTCGGGCTCTCTCTGTCTGTCTTTGTCTCTCTCTGTCACTCTCTCTCTCACTATGACCCTCTCTGTCTCTCTCTGCTTCTGTCTGTCTCTCACTCCCGCTGTCTGCCGCTCTCCGTCTCTCTGTGTCCCTCTCTCTCGCTTTGTCCGTTTCTGTGTCTCTCTGGCTCTCTCTGTCTCGCTCTGTGTCTCTCTGACTCTCTCTGTCTCTCTCTGACGCTCTCTGTCGCTCTCTGTCTCTCTCTGTCTCTCTATGAGTCTCTCTGTTTCCTTCTGTCTCTCTCTGTCACCTCTCTGTCTCCCTCTGTCGCTCTCTCTGTCTTTCTCTCTCTCTCTGCCGCTCTCGGTCTCTCTCTGTGTCTCTCTGTCTCTCTCTTGTGTCTCTCTGTCTCTCTCTGACTCTCTCTGTCGCTCTCTGTCTCTCTCTGTCTCTCTATGAGTCTCTCTGTTTCCTTCTGTCTCTCTCTCTCTCTCTCTGCCTCTCTCTGCCGTTCTCGGTCTCTCTCACTGTCCGTCTCTGTCTCTCCCAGACTCTCTCTGTCTCTCTCTGTCCGTCTCTGTCTCTTTCTGTCCGTCTCTGTCTCTCTCTGCCCCTCTCCGTCTCTCTCGGTGTCCGTCTCTGTCTCTCTCGACGCCTCACTGCCGCTCGCGGTCTGTCTCTGTCTCTCTCGGTCTCTCTCTCCCTCTTTCTGTCTATCCCTGTTCCTCTCTATCTGTCGCTCTCTGTCTCTCGCTGTCTCGCGCTGTCTCTCGCTGACTCTCTCTGTCTCTCTCTGTCTCTTTACGTCGCTTTCTGTCTCCCCCAATCACTCTCCGTCTATTTCTATCTCTCTCTCTCTCTCACTGTCCGTCTCTGTCTCCCTCTGACTCTCTCGGTCTCTTTCTGTCTCTATCTCTCTCTGTCTTTCTCGGGCTCTCGTTCTGACTCCCTCTGTCTCTTTCTGTCTCCCCCTGTACCTCGCCGTCGATTTCTATCTCTCTCTGTCTCTCTCTGTCCGTCTCTGTCTCTTTCTGTCCGTCTCTGTCTCTCTCTGCCACTCTCTCTGCCACTCTCTCTGTCTTTCTCTCTCTCTCTCTGCCTCTCACTGCCGCTCTCGGTCTGTCTCGGTGTTTCTCTTTCTCTCTCTGTCTATCGCTGTCTCTCACTGGCTCTTTCGGGCATTCTCCGTCTCGCTGTCACGCCCTCTGTCTCTGTCTGTCTCTGTCTGTCTCTCTCTGTCTGTCTGTTCCTCTCTGACTCTCCCGGCGTCTCTCGGCGTCGCTCTGTGTCTCTCTGACTCTCTCTGTCTCTCGCTTTCTCTCTCTCTCTGTCGCTCTGTGTCCCCCTGACTCTCTCTGTCTCTCTCTCTCTCCCGCTGTCCCTCACTGTCTCTCGCTGCTTCACCCTATCCCTCTCTCTCTCTTTGTCCGTCTCTGTCTCTCTCTGCCCGTCTCTGTCTCTTTCTGTCCGTGTCTGTCTCTCTCTGCCCCTCTCCGTCTCTCTCACTGTCCGTCTCTGTCTCTCCCTAACTCTCTCTGTCTCTCTCTGTCTCTCTCTGTCTCTCTCTGTCGCTCTCTGTCTCTCGCTATCTCTCGCTGTCTCTGTCTGTCTCTGTCTGTCTCTCTCTGTCTGTCTGTTCCTCTCTGTCTCTCCCGGCGTCTCTCGGCGTCGCTCTGTGTCTCTCTGACTCTCTCTGTCTCTCGTTGTCTCTCTCTGTCACTCTCTCTCTCACTATGACCCTCTCTGTCTCCCTCTGCTTCTGTCTGTCTCTCACTCCCGCTGTCTGCCGCTCTCTGTCTCTCCCTGTCCCGCTCTCTCTCTCTCTCTGTGTCCGTCTCTGTGTCTCTCTGGCTCTCTCTTTCTCGCTCTGTGTCTGTCTGACTCTCTCTGTCGCTCTCTGTCTCTCGCTATCTCTCGCTGTCTCTTTCGGTCTCTCTCTCTCTGCCTCTCTCTATCTCTCGCTGTCTCTCGCTGTCTCTCACTTGCTCTCTCGGGCTCTCTCTGTCTCTCGCTCTCTGTCTCTCTTTGTCTCTCTGTGTCATTCTCCCTCTCACTATGACCCTCTCTCTCTCTCTGCTTCTGTCTATCTCTCACTCCCGCTGTCTGCCGCTCTCCGTCTCTCCCTGTCCCTCTCTCTCTCTTCGTCCGCCTCTGTGTCTCTCTGTCTCTCTCTGACTCTCTCTGTCGCTATCTGTCTCTCTCTGTCCGTCTCTGTCTCTCTCTGACTCTCTCTGTCTCTTTCTGTCTCTGTCTATCTCACTCTGTCTCTCTCGGGCTCTCTCTGTCTGTCTTTGTCGCTCTCTGTCACTCTCTCTCTCACTATGACCCTCTCTGTCTCTCTCTGCTTCTGTCTGTCTCTCACTCCCGCTGTCTGCCGCTCTCCGTCTCTCTGTGTCCCTCTCTCTCGCTTTGTCCGTCTCTGTGTCTCTCTGGCTCTCTCTGTCTCGCTCTGTGTCTCTCTGACTCTCTCTGTCTCTCTCTGACGCTTTCTGTCGCTCTCTGTCTCTCTCTGTCTCTCTATGAGTCTCTCTGTTTCCTTCTGTCTCTCTCTGTCACCTCTCTGTCTCCCTCTGTCGCTCTCTCTGTCTTTCTCTCTCTCTCTCTGCCGCTCTCGGTCTCTCTCTGTGTCTCTCTGTCTCTCTCTTGTGTCTCTCTGTCTCTCTCTGACTCTCTCTGTCGCTCTCTGTCTCTCTCTGTCTCTCTATGAGTCTCTCTGTTTCCTTCTGTCTCTCTCTGTCACCTCTCTGCCTCCCTCTGTCGCTCTCTCTGTCCTTCTCTCTCTCTCTCTCTCTGCCTCTCTCTGCCATTCTCGGTCTCTCTCACTGTCCGTCTCTGTCTCTCCCTGACTCTCTCTGTTTCTCTCTGTCTCTCCCTGTCTCTCTCTGTCTCTCTCTCTGTCTTTCTCTCTCTCTCTCTCTCTGCCTCTCACTGCTGCTCACGGTCTGTCTCTGTGTCTCTCTGTCTCTCTCTGTCCGTCTCTGTGGGTTTCTGTCTGTCTCTGTCTCTCTCTGCCCTCTCCGTTCTCTCACTGTCCGTCTCTGTCTCTCTCTGACTCTCTCGGTCACTTTCTGTCTCTGTCTATCTCTCTCTGTCTCTCTCGGGCTCCCTCTGTCTGTCTGTTCCTCTCTGACTCTCCCGGCGTCTCTCGGCGTCGCTCTGTGTCTCTCTGACTCTCTCTGTCTCTCGCTTTCTCTCTCTCTGTCGCTCTCTGTCTCTCGCTGTCTCTCGCTGTCTCTCGGTGTCTCTCACTGGCTCTCTGGGGCTCTGTCGGTCTCGCTGTGACGCTCTCTGTCTCTTTCTGTCTGTGTCTGTCTCTGTCTGGCTCTGTCTGTTCCTCTCTGTCTCTCCCGGCGTCTCTTGGCGTCGCTCTGTGTCCCCCTGACTCTCTCTGTCTCTCTCTCTCTCCCGCTGTCCCTCGCTGTCTCTCGCTGCTTCACCCTATCCCTCTCTCTCTCTTTGTCCGTCTCTGTCTCTCTCTGCCCGTCTCTGTCTCTTTCTGTCCGTGTCTGTCTCTCTCTGCCCCTCTCCGTCTCTCTCACTGTCCGTCTCTGTCTCTCCCTGACTATCTCTGTCTCTCTCTGTCTCTCTCTGTCTCTCTCTGTCGCTCTCTGTCTCTCGCTATCTCTCGCTGTCTCTGTCTGTCTCTGTCTGTCTCTCTCTGTCTGTCTGTTCCTCTCTGTCTCTCCCGGCGCCTCTCGGCGTCGCTCTGTGTCTCTCTGACTCTCTCTGACTCTCGTTGTCTCTCTCTGTCACTCTCTCTCTCACTATGACCCTCTCTGTCTCCCTCTGCTTCTGTCTGTCTCTCACTCCCGCTGTCTGCCGCTCTCTGTCTCTCCCTGTCCCGCTCTCTCTCTCTCTCTGTGTCCGTCTCTGTGTCTCTCTGGCTCTCTCTTTCTCGCTCTGTGTCTGTCTGACTCTCTCTGTCGCTCTCTGTCTCTCGCTATCTCTCGCTGTCTCTTTCGGTCTCTCTCTCTCTGTCTCTCTCTATCTCTCGCTGTCTCTCGCTGTCTCTCACTTGCTCTCTCGGGCTCTCTCTGTCTCTCGCTCTCTGTCTCTCTTTGTCTCTCTGTGTCATTCTCCCTCTCACTATGACCCTCTCTCTCTCTCTGCTTCTGTCTATCTCTCACTCCCGCTGTCTGCCGCTCTCCGTCTCTCCCTGTCCCTCTCTCTCTCTTCGTCCGCCTCTGTGTCTCTCTGTCTCTCTCTGACTCTCTCTGTCGCTATCTGTCTCTCTCTGTCCGTCTCTGTCTCTCTCTGACTCTCTCTGTCCCTTTCTGACTCTCTCTTTCTGTGTCTGTCTCTTTCTGGCTCTTTCTGTCTCCCCCTGTCCCTCTCCGACGATTTCTATCTCTCTCTGTCTCTCTCTGTCCCTCTCTGTCTCTTTCTGTCCGTGTCTGTCTCTCTCTGCCCCTCTCCGTCTCTCTCTGTCTCGCTCTGTCCGTCTCTGTCTCTCTCGGGCTCTCGCTCTTTCCGTCTCTGTCTCTCTCGGGCTCTCTCTCTGACCTCTCTCTGTCACTCTCTCGCTCACTATGACCCTCTCTGTCTCTCTCTGCTTCTGTCTGTCTCTCTCTGTCCCTCTCTGTTTCGCTCTGTTCATCTCTGTCTCTCTCTGTCCGGCTCTGTCTCTCTTGTTCTCTCCCGGACTCTCTCAATCTCTGTCTGTCTCTGTCTTTCTCTGGCTCCTCTTTCTGTCTCTCCCGGCGTCTGTCTGTGTCTCTGTCTCTCTCTGACTCTCTCTGCTGCTCTCTGTCTCTCTCTGTCTCTCTATGAGTCTCTCTGTTTCCTTCTGTCTCTCTCTGTCACCTCTCTGTCTCCCTCTGTCGCTCTCTCTGTCTTTCTCTCTCTCTCTCTGCCGCTCTCGGTCTCTCTCTGTGTCTCTCTGTCTCTCTCTGTCCGTCGCTGTGTGTCTCTGTCTGTCTCTGTCTCTCTCTGCCCCTCTCCGTTCTCTCGGTGTCCGTCTCTGTCACTCTCTGACTCTCACGGTCACTTTCTGTCTCTGTCTATCTCTCTCTGTCTCTCTCGGGCTCTCCCTGTCTCTCTCTCTCTCTCTGCCTCTTACTGCTGCTCTCGGTCTGTCTCTGTGTCTCTCTGTCTCTCTCTGTCCGTCTCTGTGTGTTTCTGTCTGTCTCTGTCTCTCTCTGCCCCTCTCCGTTCTCTCTCTGTCCGGCTCTGTCTCTCTCGTTCTCTCTCGATCTCTGTCTGTCTCTCTCTGTCTCTTTCGGTCTCTCTCTCTCTGTCTCTCTCTGTCTCTCTCTATCTCTCGCTGTCTCTCGCTGTCTCTCACTTGCTCTCTCGGGCTCTCTCTGTCTCTCGCTCTCTGTCTCTCTTTGTCTCTCTGTGTCATTCTCCCTCTCACTATGACCCTCTCTCTCTCTCTGCTTCTGTCTATCTCTCACTCCCGCTGTCTGCCGCTCTCCGTCTCTCCCTGTCCCTCTCTCTCTCTTCGTCCGCCTCTGTGTCTCTCTGTCTCTCTCTGACTCTCTCTGTCGCTATCTGTCTCTCTCTGTCCGTCTCTGTCTCTCTCTGTCCGTCTCTGTCTCTCTCTGTCTCTTTCTGTCTCTGTCTATTTCACTCTGTCTCTCTCGGGCTCTCTCTGTCTGTCTTTGTCTCTCTCTGTCACTCTCTCTCTCTCACTATGACCCTCTCTGTCTCTCTCTTCTTCTGTCTGTCTCGCACTCCCGCTGTCTGCCGCTCTCCGTCTCTCCGTGTCCCTCTCTCTCGCTTTGTCCGTCTCTGTGTCTCTCTGGCTCTCTTTGTCTCGCTCTGTGTCTCTCTGACTCTCTCTGTCTCTCTCTGACGCTCTCTGTCGCTCTCTGTCTCTCTCTGTCTCTCTATGAGTCTCTCTGTTTCCTTCTGTCTCTCTCTGTCACCTCTCTGTCTTCCTCTGTCGCTCTCTCTGTCTTTCTCTCTCTCTCTCTGCCGCTCTCGGTCTCTCTCTGTGTCTCTCTGTCTCTCTCTGACGCTCTCTGTCGCTCTCTGTCTCTCTCTGTCTCTCTCTCTGTCTTTCTCTCTCTCTCTCTGCCTCTCACTGCTGCTCTCGGTCTGTCTCTGTGTCTCTCTGTCTCTCTCTGTCCGTCTCTGTGTGTTTCTGTCTGTCTATGTCTCTCTCTGCCCCTCTCCGTTCTCTCGGTGTCCGTCTCTGTCTCTCTCTGACTCTCTCGGTCACTTTCTGTCTCTGTCTATCTCTCTCTGTCTCTCTCGGGCTCTCTCTCTGACTCTCTCTGTCTCTCTCTGTCTCTTTCTGGCTCTTTCTGTCTCCCCCTGTCCCTCTCCGTCGATTTCTATCTCTCTCTGTTTCTCTCTGTCCGTCTCGGTCTGTCTCTGTGTCTCTCTGTCCCTCGCTGTCTCTCACTGGCTCTCTCGGTCTCTGTCGGTCTCGCTGTGATGCTCTCCGTCTCTGTCTGTCTCTGTCTGTATCTGTCTGTCTCTGTCTGTTCCTCTCTCTCTCTCCCGGCGTCTTTCGGCGTCCCTCTGTGTCTCTCAGACTCTCTCTGTCTCTCTCTCTCTATCTGTCTCTTTCTCTGTCTCTCTCTGTCTCTTTCTGTCTCTCTCTGTCTATCGCTGACTCTCACTGGCTCTTTCGGGCATTCTCTGTCTCGCTGTCACGCTCTCTGTCTCTGTCTGTCTGTCTGTCTCTCTCTGTCTGTCTGTTCCTCTCTGTCTCTCCCGGCGTCTCTGGGCGTCGCTGTGTGTCTCTCTGTGTCTCTCTGACTCTCTGTCACTCTCTGTCTCTCGCTCTCTCTCGCTGTCTCTCGCTGTCTCTCACTGTCTCTCTCTGTCTCTCTCTGTCTCTCTCTCTCTCTCTGCCTCTTACTGCTGCTCTCGGTCTGTCTCTGTGTCTCTCTGCCTCTCTCTGTCCGTCTCTGTGTGTTTCTGTCTGTCTCTGTCTCTCTCTGCCCCTCTCCGTTCTCTCAGTGTCCGTCTCTGTCTCTCTCTGACTCTCTCGGTCACTTTCCGTCTCTGTTTATCTCTCTCTGTCTCTCTCGGGCTCTCTCTCTCTCTCTGACTCTCTTTGTCTCTCTCTGTCCCTTTCTGGCTCTTTCTGGCTCTTTCTGTCTCCCCCTGTCCCTCTCCATCGAATTCTATCTCTCTCTGTCTGTCTCTGTCTGTCTCTGTCTCCTCTTTCTGTCTCTCCCGGCGTCTCTCTGGGTCTCTGACTCTCTTTGACTCCCTGTGTCTCTTTCTGTCACCTCTCTGTCTCCCTCTCTCTCTCTCTGACTCTCTCTCTGTCTCTCTCGGTCTCACTCTCTGTCTCTCTCTGTCTCTTTCGGTCTCTCTCTCTCTGTCTCTCTCTATCTCTCGCTGTCTCTCGCTGTCTCTCACTTGCTCTCTCGGTCACTTTCTGTCTCTGTCTATCTCTCTCTGTCTCTCTCGGGCTCTCTCTCTGACTCTCTCTGTCTCTCTCTGTCTTTTTCTGGCTCTTTCTGTCTCCCCCTGTCCCTCTCCGTCGATTTCTATCTCTCTCTGTCTCTCTCTGTCCGTCTCGGTCTGTCTCTGTGTCTCTCTGTCCCTCGCTGTCTCTCACTGGCTCTCTCGGTCTCGCTGTGATGCTCTCCGTCTCTGTCTGTCTCTGTCTGTAGCTGTCTGTCTCTGTCTGTTCCTCTCTCTCTCCCGGCGTCTTTCGGCGTCGCTCTGTGTCTCTCAGACTCTCTCTGTCTCTCTCTCTCTCTCTATCTGTCTCTTTCTCTGTCTCTCTCTGTCTCTTTCTCTCTCTCTCTGTCTATCGCTGTCTCTCACTGGCTCTTTCGGACATTCTCTGTCTCGCTGTCACGCTCTCTGTCTCTGTCTGTCTCTGTCTGTCTCTCTCTGTCTGTCTGTTCCTCTCTGTCTCTCCCGGCGTCTCTTGGCGTCGCTCTGTGTCCCCCTGACTCTCTCTGTCTCTCTCTCTCTCCCGCTGTCCCTCGCTGTCTCTCGCTGCTTCACCCTATCCCTCTCTCTCTCTTTGTCCGTCTCTGTCTCTCTCTGCCCGTCTCTGTCTCTTTCTGTCCGTGTCTGTCTCTCTCTGCCCCTCTCCGTCTCTCTCACTGTCCGTCTCTGTCTCTCCCTGACTCTCTCTGTCTCTCTCTGTCTCTCTCTGTCTCTCTCTGTCGCTCTCTGTCTCTCGCTATCTCTCGCTGTCTCTGTCTGTCTCTGTCTGTCTCTCTCTGTCTGTCTGTTCCTCTCTGTCTCTCCCGGCGTCTCTCGGCGTCGCTCTGTGTCTCTCTGACTCTCTCTGTCTCTCTCTGACGCTCTCTGTCGCTCTCTGTCTCTCTCTGTCTCTCTGTTTCCTTCTGTCTCTCTCTGTCACCTCTCTGTCTTCCTCTGTCGCTCTCTCTGTCTTTCTCTCTCTCTCTCTCTGCCGCTCTCGGTCTCTCTCTGTGTCTCTCTGTCTCTCCCTGACTCTCTCTGTCTCTCTCTGTCTCTTTCTGTCTCTCTCTGTCGCTCTCTGTCTCTCGCTATCTCTCGCTGTCTATGTCTGTCTCTGTCTGTCTGTTCCTCTCTGTCTCTCCCGGCGTCTCTCGGCGTCGCTCTGTGTCTCTCTGACTCTCTCTGTCTCTCGTTGTCTCTCTCTGTCACTCTCTCTCTCACTATGACCCTCTCTGTCTCCCTCTGCTTCTGTCTGTCTCTCACTCCCGCTGTCTGCCGCTCTCCGTCTCTCTGTGTCCCTTTCTCTCGCTTTGTCCGTCTCTGTGTCTCTCTGGCTCTCTCTGTCTCTCTCTCTCTCTCTCTCTCTGCCTCTTACTGCTGCTCTCGGTCTGTCTCTGTGTCTCTCTGTCTCTCTCGGTCCGTCTCTGTGTGTTTCTGTCTGTCTCTGTCTCTCTCTGCCCCTCTCCGTTCTCTCACTGTCCGTCTCCGTCTCTCGCTGACTCTCTCTGTCTCTCTCTGTCTCTTTATGTCGCTTTCTGTCTCGCCCTGTCCATCTTCGTCTATTTCTATCTCTCTCTGTCTCTCTCTGTCCGTCTCTGTCTCTCTCTGCCCCTCTCTGTCTCTCTCTGTCCCTTTCTGACCCTCTCTGTCTGTGTCTGTCTCTTTCTGGCTCTTTCTGTCTCCCCCTGTCCCTCTCCGACGATTTCTATCTCTCTCTGTCTCTCTCTGTCTCTTTCTGTCCGTGTCTGTCTCTCTCTGCCCCTCTCCGTTCTCTCGGTGTCCGTCTCTGTCACTCTCTGACTCTCACGGTCACTTTCTCTCTGTCTATCTCTCTCTGTCTCTCTCGGGCTCTCTCTCTGACTTTCTCTGTCTCTCTCTGTCTCTTTCTGGCTCTTTCTGTCTCCCCCTGTCCCTCTCCGTCGATTTCTATCTCTCTCTGTCTCTCTCTGTCCGTCTCGGTCTGTCTCTGTGTCTCTCTGTCCCTCGCTGTCTCTCACTGGCTCTCTCGGTCTCTGTCGGTCTCGCTGTGATGCTCTCCGTCTCTGTCTGTCTCTGTCTGTAGCTGTCTGTCTCTGTCTGTTCCTCTCTCTCTCCCGGCGTCTTTCGGCGTCGCTCTGTGTCTCTCAGACTCTCTCTGTCTCTCTCTCTCTCTATCTGTCTCTTTCTCTGTCTCTCTCTGTCTCTTTCTCTCTCTTTCTGTCTATCGCTGTCTCTCACTGGCTCTTTCGGGCATTCTCTGTCTCGCTGTCACGCTCTCTGTCTCTGTCTGTCTCTCTCTGTCTGTCTGTTCCTCTCTGTCTCTCCCGGCGTCTCTCGGCGTCGCTCTGTGTCTCTCTGTGTCTCTCTGCCTCTCTCTGTCTCTCTCTGTCTCTCTCTCTCTGTCTCTATCTGTCTCTCCTTGTCTCTCTCTGTCACTCTCTCTCTCACTATGACCCTCTCTGTCTCCCTCTGCTTCTGTCTGTCTCTCCCTCCCGCGGTCTGCCGCTCTCTGTCTCACCCTGTCCCGCTCTCACTCTCTCTCTCTCTCTCTGTGTCCGTCTCTGTCTCTCACTGGCTCTCTCAGGCTCTCTCTGTCACGGTCTGTCTCTCTCTGTCTCTCTCTGACTCTCTCTGTCGCTATCTGTCTCTCTCTGTCCGTCTCTGTCTCTCTCTGACTCTCTCTGTCTCTTTCGGTCTCTGTCTATCTCACTCTGTCTCTCTCGGGTTCTCTCTGTCTGTCTTTGTCTCTCTCTGTCACTCTCTCTCTCACTATGACCCTCTCTGTCTCTCTCTGCTTCTGTCTGTTTCTCACTCCCGCTGTCTGCCGCTCTCCGTCTCTCCGTGTCCCTCTCTCTCGCTTTGTCCGTCTCTGTGTCTCTCTGGCTCTCTCTGTCTCGCTCTGTGTCTCTCTGACTCTCTCTGTCTCTCTCTGACGCTCTCTGTCGCTCTCTGTCTCTCTCTGTCTCTCTATGAGTCTCTCTGTTTCCTTCTGTCTCTCTCTGTCACATCTCTGTCTCCCTCCGTCGCTCTCTCTGTCTTTCTCTCTCTCTCTCTCTCTGCCGCTCTCGGTCTCTCTCTGTTTCTCTCTGTCTCTCTCTTGTGTCTTTCTGTCTCTCTCTGACTCTCTCTGTCGCTCTCTGTCTCTCTCTGTCTCTCTATGAGTCTCTCTGTTTCCTTCTGTCTCTCTCTGTCACCTCTCTGCCTCCCTCTGTCGCTCTCTCTGTCCTTCTCTCTCTCTCTCTCTCTCTGCCTCTCTCTGCCGTTCTCGGTCTCTCTCACTGTCCGTCTCTGTCTCTCCCTGACTCTCTCTGTCTCTCTCTGTCTCTCTCTGTCTCTCTCTCTCTCTCTCTGCCTCTTACTGCTGCTCTCGGTCTGTCTCTGTGTCTCTCTGTCTCTCTCGGTCCGTCTCTGTGTGTTTCTGTCTGTCTCTGTCTCTCTCTGCCCCTCTCCGTTCTCTCACTGTCCGTCTCCGTCTCTCGCTGACTCTCTCTGTCTCTCTCTCTGTCTCTTTCTGGCGCTTTCTGTCTCCCCCTGTCCCTCTCCGACGATTTCTATCTCTCTCTGTCTCTCTCTGTCCCTCTCTGTCTCTTTCTGTCCGTGTCTGTCTCTCTCTGCCCCTCTCCGTCTCTCTCTGTCTCGCTCTGTCCGTCTCTGTCTCTCTCGGGCTCTCGCTCTTTCCGTCTCTGTCTCTCTCGGGCTCTCTCTCTGACCTCTCTCTGTCACTCTCTCGCTCACTATGACCCTCTCTGTCTCTCTCTGCTTCTGTCTGTCTCTCTCTGTCCCTCTCTGTTTCGCTCTGTTCATCTCTGTCTCTCTCTGTCCGGCTCTGTCTCTCTCGTTCTCTCTCGGACTCTCTCACTCTCTGTCTGTCTCTGTCTTTCTCTGGCTCCTCTTTCTGTCTCTCCCGGCGTCTGTCTGTGTCTCTGACTCTCTTTGACTCCCTGTGTCTCTTTCTGTCACCTCTCCGTCTCTCTCGGACTCTCTCGATCTCTGTCTGTCTCCGTCTGTCTCTGTCTCCTCTTTCTGTCTCTCCCGGCGTCTCTCTGGGTCTCTGACTCTCTTTGACTCCCTGTGTCTCTTTCTGTCACCTCTCTGTCTCTCTCTCTCTCTCTGACTGTCTCTCTGTCTCTCTCGGTCCTTCTCTCTGTCTCTCTCTCTGTCTCTTTCGGTCTCTCTCTCTCTGTTTCTCTCTATCTCTCGCTGTCTCTCGCTGTCTCTCACTTGCTCTCTCGGGCTCTCTCTGTCTCTCGCTCTCTGTCTCTCTTTGTCTCTCTGTGTCATTCTCCCTCTCACTATGACCCTCTCTGTCTCTCTCTGCTTCTGTCTGTCTCGCACTCCCGCTGTCTGCCGCTCTCCGTCTCTCCGTGTCCCTCTCTCTCGCTTTGTCCGTCTCTGTGTCTCTCTGGCTCTCTCTGTCTCGCTCTGTGTCTCTCTGACTCTCTCTGTCGCTCTCTGACGCTGTCTGTCGCTCTCTGTCTCTCTCTGTCTCTCTATGAGTCTCTCTGTTTCCTTCTGTCTCTCTCTGTCACCTCTCTGTCTCCCTCTGTCGCTCTCTCTGTCTTTCTCTCTCTCTCTCTGCCGCTCTCGGTCTCTCTCAGTGTCTCTCTGTCTCTCTCTGTCCGTCGCTGTGTGTCTCTGTCTGTCTCTGTCTCTCCCTGCCCCTCTCCGTTCTCTCGGTGTCCGTCTCTGTCACCCCCTGACTCTCACGGTCACTTTCTGTCTCTGTCTATCTCTCTCTGTCTCTCTCGGGCTCTCTCTGTCTCTCTCTCTCTCTCTCTCTGCCTCTTACTGCTGCTCTCGGTCTGTCTCTGTGTCTCTCTGTCTCTCTCTGTCCGTCTCTGTGTGTTTCTGTCTGTCTCTGTCTCTCTCTGCCCCTCTCCGTTCTCTCTCTGTCCGGCTCTGTCTCTCTCGTTCTCTCTCGATCTCTGTCTGTCTCTCTCTGTCTCTTTCGGTCTCTCTCTCTCTGTCTCTCTCTATCTCTCGCAGTCTCTCGCTGTCTCTCACTAGCTCTCTCGGGCTCTCTCTGTCTCTCGCTCTCTGTCTCTCTTTGTCTCTCTGTGTCATTCTCCCTCTCACTATGACCCTCTCTCTCTCTCTGCTTCTGTCTATCTCTCACTCGTGCTGTCTGCCGCTCTCCGTCTCTCCGTGTCCCTCTCTCTCGCTTTGTCCGTCTCTGTGTCTCTCTGGCTCTCTCTGTGTCTCTCTGTGTCTCTCTGACTCTCTCTGTCACTCTCTGTCTCTCGCTCTCTCTCGCTGTCTCTCGCTGTCTCTCACTGTCTCTCTCTGTCTCTCTCTGTCTCTCTCTCTCTCTCTCTGCCTCTTACTGCTGCTCTCGGTCTGTCTCTGTGTCTCTCTGTCTCTCTCTGTCCGTCTCTGTGTGTTTCTGTCTGTCTCTGTCTCTCTCTGCCCCTCTCCGTTCTCTCACTGTCCGTCTCTGTCTCTCTCTGACTCTCTCGCTCACTTTCTGTCTCTGTTTATCTCTCTCTGTCTCTCTCGGGCTCTCTCTCTCTGACTCTCTTTGTCTCTCTCTGTCCCTTTCTGGCTCTTTCTGGCTCTTTCTGTCTCCCCCTGTCCCTCTCCATCGAATTCTATCTCTCTCTGTCTGTCTCTGTCTGTCTCTGTCTCCTCTTTCTGTCTCTCCCGGCGTCTCTCTGGGTCTCTGACTCTCTTTGTCTCCCTGTGTCTCTTTCTGTCACCTCTCTGTCTCTCTCTCTCTCTCTCTCTGACTCTCTCTCTCTGACTCTCTCTGTCTCTCTCGGTCTCACTCTCTGTCTCTCTCTGTCTCTTTCGGTCTCTCTCTCTCTGTCTCTCTCTATCTCTCGCTGTCTCTCGGTGTCTCTCACTTGCTCTCTCGGGCTCTCTCTGTCTCTCGCTCTCTGTCTCTCTTTGTCTCTCTGTGTCATTCTCCCTCTCACTATGATCCTCTTTCTCTCTCTGCTTCTGTCTATCTCTCACTCCCGCTGTCTGCCGCTCTCCGTCTCTCCCTGTCCCTCTATCTCTCTTTGTCCGCCACTGTGTCTCTCTGTCTCTCTCTGACTCTCTCTGTCGCTATCTGTCTCTCTCTGTCCGTCTGTGTCTCTCTCTGTCCGTCTCTGTCTCTCTCTGACTCTCTCTGTCTCTTTCTGTCTCCGTCTATTTCACTCTGTCTCTCTCGGGCTCTCTCTGTCTGTCTTTGTCTCTCTCTGTCACTCTCTCTCTCTCTATGACCCTCTCTGTCTCTCTCTGCTTCTGTCTGTCTCGCACTCCCGCTGTCTGCCGCTCTCCGTCTCTCCGTGTCCCTCTCTCTCGCTTTGTCCGTCTCTGTGTCTCTCTGGCTCTCTCTGTATCGCTCTGTGTCTCTCTGACTCTCTCTGTCTCTCTCTGACGCTCTCTGTCGCTCTCTGTCTCTCTCTGTCTCTCTATGAGTCTCCCTGTTTCCTTCTGTCTCTCTCGGTCACCTCTCTGTCTCCCTCTGTCGCTCTCTCTGTCTTTCTCTCTCTCTCCCTCTCTGCCTCTCTCTGCCGCTCTCAGTCTCTCTCTGTGTCTCTCTGTCTCTCTCTTCCTCTCTCTGTCTATCCCTGTCCCTCTCTATCTCTCGCTCTCTGTCTCTCGCTGTCTCGCGCTGTCTCTCACTGGCTCTCTCGGGCTCTCTCTGTCTCGCTCCGTCTCTCTCTGACGCTCTCTGTCACTCTCTGTCTCTCGCTCTCTCTCCCTGACTCTCTCTGTCTCTCTCTGTCTCTCTCTGTCTCTCGCTGTCTCTCCCTGACTCTCTCTGTCTCTCTCTGTCTCTCTCTGTCTCTCTCTGTCGCTCTCTGTCTCTCGCTATCTCTCGCTGTCTCTGTCTGTCTCTGTCTGTCTCTCTCTGTCTGTCTGTTCCTCTCTGTCTCTCCCGGCGTCTCTCGGCGTCGCTCTGTGTCTCTCTGACTCTCTCTGTCTCTCGTTGTCTCTCTCTGTCACTCTCTCTCTCACTATGACCCTCTCTGTCTCCCTCTGCTTCTGTCTGTCTCTCACTCCCGCTGTCTGCCGCTCTCCGTCTCTCTGTGTCCCTCTCTCTCGCTTTGTCCGTCTCTGTGTCTCTCTGGCTCTCTCTGTCTCGCTCTGTGTCTCTCTGGCTCTCTCTGTCTCGCTCTGTGTCTCTCTGACTCTCTCTGTCTCTCTCTGACGCTCTCTGTCGCTCTCTGTCTCTCTCTGTCTCTCTATGAGTCTCTCTGTTTCCTTCTGTCTCTCTCTGTCTTTCTCTCTCTCTCTCTCTCTCTCTCTCTGCCTCTCTCTGCCGCTCTCGGTCTCTCTCTGTGTCTCTCTGTCTCTCTCTGACTCTCTCTGTCGCTCTCTGTCTCTCTCTGTCTCTCTCTCTGTCTTTCTCTCTCTCTCTCTCTCTGCCTCTCACTGCTGCTCTCGGTCTGTCTCTGTGTCTCTCTGTCTCTCTCTGTCCGTCGCTGTGTGTCTCTGTCTGTCTCTGTCTCTCTCTGCCCCTCTCCGTTCTCTCGGTGTCCGTCTCTGTCACTCTCTGACTCTCACGGTCACTTTCTCTCTGTCTATCTCTCTCTGTCTCTCTCGGGCTCTCTCTCTGACTTTCTCTGTCTCTCTCTGTCTCTTTCTGGCTCTTTCTGTCTCCCCCTGTCCCTCTCCGTCGATTTCTATCTCTCTCTGTCTCTCTCTGTCCGTCTCGGTCTGTCTCTGTGTCTCTCTGTCCCTCGCTGTCTCTCACTGGCTCTCTCGGTCTCTGTCGGTCTCGCTGTGATGCTCTCCGTCTCTGTCTGTCTCTGTCTGTAGCTGTCTGTCTCTGTCTGTTCCTCTCTCTCTCCCGGCGTCTTTCGGCGTCGCTCTGTGTCTCTCAGACTCTCTCTGTCTCTCTCTCTCTATCTGTCTCTTTCTCTGTCTCTCTCTGTCTCTTTCTCTCTCTCTCTGTCTATCGCTGTCTCTCACTGGCTCTTTCGGGCATTCTCTGTCTCGCTGTCACGCTCTCTGTCTCTGTCTGTCTCTCTCTGTCTGTCTGTTCCTCTCTGTCTCTCCCGGCGTCTCTCGGCCTCGCTCTGTGTCTCTCTGTGTCTCTCTGCCTCTCTCTGTCTCTCTCTGTCTCTCTCTCTCTGTCTCTATCTGTCTCTCCTTGTCTCTCTCTGTCACTCTCTCTCTCACTATGACCCTCTCTGTCTCCCTCTGCTTCTGTCTGTCTCTCCCTCCCGCGGTCTGCCGCTCTCTGTCTCACCCTGTCCCGCTCTCACTCTCTCTCTCTCTCTCTGTGTCCGTCTCTGTCTCTCACTGGCTCTCTCAGGCTCTCTCTGTCACGGTCTGTCTCTCTCTGTCTCTCTCTGACTCTCTCTGTCGCTATCTGTCTCTCTCTGTCCGTCTCTGTCTCTCTCTGACTCTCTCTGTCTCTTTCGGTCTCTGTCTATCTCACTCTGTCTCTCTCGGGTTCTCTCTGTCTGTCTTTGTCTCTCTCTGTCACTCTCTCTCTCTCACTATGACCCTCTCTGTCTCTCTCTGCTTCTGTCTGTTTCTCACTCCCGCTGTCTGCCGCTCTCCGTCTCTCCGTGTCCCTCTCTCTCGCTTTGTCCGTCTCTGTGTCTCTCTGGCTCTCTGTCTCGCTCTGTGTCTCTCTGACTCTCTCTGTCTCTCTCTGACGCTCTCTGTCGCTCTCTGTCTCTCTCTGTCTCTCTATGAGTCTCTCTGTTTCCTTCAGTCTCTCTCTGTCACCTCTCTGTCTCCCTCCGTCGCTCTCTCTGTCTTTCTCTCTCTCTCTCTCTGCCGCTCTCGGTCTCTCTCTGTTTCTCTCTGTCTCTCTCTTGTGTCTCTCTGTCTCTCTCTGACTCTCTCTGTCGCTCTCTGTCTCTCTCTGTCTCTCTATGAGTCTCTCTGTTTCCTTCTGTCTCTCTCTGTCACCTCTCTGCCTCCCTCTGTCGCTCTCTCTGTCCTTCTCTCTCTCTCTCTCTGCCTCTCTCTGCCGTTCTCGGTCTCTCTCACTGTCCGTCTCTGTCTCTCCCTGACTCTCTCTGTCTCTCTCTGTCTCTCTCTGTCTCTCTCTCTCTCTCTCTCTCTCTGCCTCTTACTGCTGCTCTCGGTCTGTCTCTGTGTCTCTCTGTCTCTCTCGGTCCGTCTCTGTGTGTTTCTGTCTGTCTCTGTCTCTCTCTGCCCCTCTCCGTTCTCTCACTGTCCGTCTCCGTCTCTCGCTGACTCTCTCTGTCTCTCTCTGTCTCTTTATGTCGCTTTCTGTCTCGCCCTGTCCATCTTCGTCTATTTCTATCTCTCTCTGTCTCTCTCTGTCCGTCTCTGTCTCTCTCTGCCCCTCTCTGTCTCTCTCTGTCCCTTTCTGACTCTCTCTGTCTGTGTCTGTCTCTTTCTGGCTCTTTCTGTCTCCCCCTGTCCCTCGCCGACGATTTCTATCTCTCTCTGTCTCTCTCTGTCCCTCTCTGTCTCTTTCTGTCCGTGTCTGTCTCTCTCTGCCCCTCTCCGTCTCTCTCTGTCTCGCTCTGTCCGTCTCTGTCTCTCTCGGGCTCTCGCTCTTTCCGTCTCTGTCTCTCTCGGGCTCTCTCTCTGACCTCTCTCTGTCACTCTCTCGGGCTCTCTCTCTGACCTCTCTCTGTCACTCTCTCGCTCACTATGACCCTCTCTGTCTCTCTCTGCTTCTGTCTGTCTCTCTCTGTCCCTCTCTGTTTCGCTCTGTTCATCTCTGTCTCTCTCTGTCCGGCTCTGTCTCTCTCGTTCTCTCTCGGACTCTCTCACTCTCTGTCTGTCTCTGTCTTTCTCTGGCTCCTCTTTCTGTCTCTCCCGGCGTCTGTCTGTGTCTCTGACTCTCTTTGACTCCCTGTGTCTCTTTCTGTCACCTCTACGTCTCTCTCGGACTCTCTCGATCTCTGTCTGTCTCTGTCTGTCTCTGTCTCCTCTTTCTGTCTCTCCCGGCGTCTCTCTGGGTCTCTGACTCTCTTTGACTCCCTGTGTCTCTTTCTGTCACCTCTCTGTCTCTCTCTCTCTCTGACTCTCTCTCTGTCTCTCTCGGTCCTTCTCTCTGTCTCTCTCTCTGTCTCTTTCGGTCTCTCTCTCTCTCTGTTTCTCTCTATCTCTCGCTGTCTCTCGCTGTCTCTCACTTGCTCTCTCGGGCTCTCTCTGTCTCTCGCTCTCTGTCTCTCTTTGTCTCTCTGTGTCATTCTCCCTCTCACTATGACCCTCTCTCTCTCTCTGCTTCTGTCTATCTCTCACTCGTGCTGTCTGCCGCTCTCCGTCTCTCCGTGTCCCTCTCTCTCGCTTTGTCCGTCTCTGTGTCTCTCTGGCTCTCTCTGTGTCTCTCTGTGTCTCTCTGACTCTCTCTGTCACTCTCTGTCTCTCGCTCTCTCTCGCTGTCTCTCACTGTCTCTCTCTGTCTCTCTCTGTCTCTCTCTCTCTCTCTCTGCCTCTTACTGCTGCTCTCGGTCTGTCTCTGTGTCTCTCTGTCTCTCTCTGTCCGTCTCTGTGTGTTTCTGTCTGTCTCTGTCTCTCTCTGCCCCTCTCCGTTCTCTCACTGTCCGTCTCTGTCTCTCTCTGACTCTCTCGCTCACTTTCTGTCTCTGTTTATCTCTCTCTGTCTCTCTCGGGCTCTCTCTCTCTGACTCTCTTTGTCTCTCTCTGTCCCTTTCTGGCTCTTTCTGGCTCTTTCTGTCTCCCCCTGTCCCTCTCCATCGAATTCTATCTCTCTCTGTCTGTCTCTGTCTGTCTCTGTCTCCTCTTTCTGTCTCTCCCGGCGTCTCTCTGGGTCTCTGACTCTCTTTGACTCCCTGTGTCTCTTTCTGTCACCTCTCTGTCTCTCTCTCTCTCTCTCTCTGACTCTCACTCTCTGACTCTCTCTGTCTCTCTCGGTCTCACTCTCTGTCTCTCTCTGTCTCTTTCGGTCTCTCTCTCTCTGTCTCTCTCTATCTCTCGCTGTCTCTCGGTGTCTCTCACTTGCTCTCTCGGGCTCTCTCTGTCTCTCGCTCTCTGTCTCTCTTTGTCTCTCTGTGTCATTCTCCCTCTCACTATGATCCTCTTTCTCTCTCTGCTTCTGTCTATCTCTCACTCCCGCTGTCTGCCGCTCTCCGTCTCTCCCTGTCCCTCTATCTCTCTTTGTCCGCCACTGTGTCTCTCTGTCTCTCTCTGACTCTCTCTGTCGCTATCTGTCTCTCTCTGTCCGTCTGTGTCTCTCTCTGTCCGTCTCTGTCTCTCTCTGACTCTCTCTGTCTCTTTCTGTCTCCGTCTATTTCACTCTGTCTCTCTCGGGCTCTCTCTGTCTGTCTTTGTCTCTCTCTGTCACTCTCTCTCTCTCTATGACCCTCTCTGTCTCTCTCTGCTTCTGTCTGTCTCGCACTCCCGCTGTCTGCCGCTCTCCGTCTCTCCGTGTCCCTCTCTCTCGCTTTGTCCGTCTCTGTGTCTCTCTGGCTCTCTGTGTATCGCTCTGTGTCTCTCTGACTCTCTCTGTCTCTCTCTGACGCTCTCTGTCGCTCTCTGTCTCTCTCTGTCTCTCTATGAGTCTCCCTGTTTCCTTCTGTCTCTCTCGGTCACCTCTCTGTCTCCCTCTGTCGCTCTCTCTGTCTTTCTCTCTCTCTCCCTCTCTGCCTCTCTCTGCCGCTCTCAGTCTCTCTCTGTGTCTCTCTGTCTCTCTCTTCCTCTCTCTGTCTATCCCTGTCCCTCTCTATCTCTCGCTCTCTGTCTCTCGCTGTCTCGCGCTGTCTCTCACTGGCTCTCTCGGGCTCTCTCTGTCTCGCTCCGTCTCTCTCTGACGCTCTCTGTCACTCTCTGTCTCTCGCTCTCTCTCCCTGACTCTCTCTGTCTCTCTCTGTCTCTCTCTGTCTCTCGCTGTCTCTCCCTGACTCTCTCTGTCTCTCTCTGTCTCTCTCTCTCTGTCTCTCTCTGTCTCTCTCTGTCGCTCTCTGTCTCTCGCTATCTCTCGCTGTCTCTGTCTGTCTCTGTCTGTCTCTCTCTGTCTGTCTGTTCCTCTCTGTCTCTCCCGGCGTCTCTCGGCGTCGCTCTGTGTCTCTCTGACTCTCTCTGTTTCTCGTTGACTCTCTCTGTCACTCTCTCTCTCACTATGACCCTCTCTGTCTCCCTCTGCTTCTGTCTGTCTCTCACTCCCGCTGTCTGCCGCTCTCCGTCTCTCTGTGTCCCTCTCTCTCGCTTTGTCCGTCTCTGTGTCTCTCTGGCTCTCTCTGTCTCGCTCTGTGTCTCTCTGGCTCTCTCTGTCTCGCTCTGTGTCTCTCTGACTCTCTCTGTCTCTCTCTGACGCTCTCTGTCGCTCTCTGTCTCTCTCTGTCTCTCTATGAGTCTCTCTGTTTCCTTCTGTCTCTCTCTGTCTTTCTCTCTCTCTCTCTCTCTCTCTCTGCCTCTCTCTGCCGCTCTCGGTCTCTCTCTGTGTCTCTCTGTCTCTCTCTGACTCTCTCTGTCGCTCTCTGTCTCTCTCTGTCTCTCTCTCTGTCTTTCTCTCTCTCTCTCTGCCTCTCACTGCTGCTCTCGGTCTGTCTCTGTGTCTCTCTGTCTCTCTCTGTCCGTCGCTGTGTGTCTCTGTCTGTCTCTGTCTCTCTCTGCCCCTCTCCGTTCTCTCGGTGTCCGTCTCTGTCACTCTCTGACTCTCACGGTCACTTTCTCTCTGTCTATCTCTCTCTGTCTCTCTCGGGCTCTCTCTCTGACTTTCTCTGTCTCTCTCTGTCTCTTTCTGGCTCTTTCTGTCTCCCCCTGTCCCTCTCCGTCGATTTCTATCTCTCTCTGTCTCTCTCTGTCCGTCTCGGTCTGTCTCTGTGTCTCTCTGTCCCTCGCTGTCTCTCACTGGCTCTCTCGGTCTCTGTCGGTCTCGCTGTGATGCTCTCCGTCTCTGTCTGTCTCTGTCTGTAGCTGTCTGTCTCTGTCTGTTCCTCTCTCTCTCCCGGCGTCTTTCGGCGTCGCTCTGTGTCTCTCAGACTCTCTCTGTCTCTCTCTCTCTATCTGTCTCTTTCTCTGTCTCTCTCTGTCTCTTTCTCTCTCTCTCTGTCTATCGCTGTCTCTCACTGGCTCTTTCGGGCATTCTCTGTCTCGCTGTCACGCTCTCTGTCTCTGTCTGTCTCTCTCTGTCTGTCTGTTCCTCTCAGTCTCTCCCGGCGTCTCTCGGCCTCGCTCTGTGTCTCTCTGTGTCTCTCTGCCTCTCTCTGTCTCTCTCTGTCTCTCTCTCTCTGTCTCTATCTGTCTCTCCTTGTCTCTCTCTGTCACTCTCTCTCTCACTATGACCCTCTCTGTCTCCCTCTGCTTCTGTCTGTCTCTCCCTCCCGCCGTCTGCCGCTCTCTGTCTCACCCTGTCCCGCTCTCACTCTCTCTCTCTCTCTCTGTGTCCGTCTCTGTCTCTCACTGGCTCTCTCAGGCTCTCTCTGTCACGGTCTGTCTCTCTCTGTCTCTCTCTGACTCTCTCTGTCGCTATCTGTCTCTCTCTGTCCGTCTCTGTCTCTCTCTGACTCTCTCTGTCTCTTTCGGTCTCTGTCTATCTCACTCTGTCTCTCTCGGGTTCTCTCTGTCTGTCTTTGTCTCTCTCTGTCACTCTCTCTCTCACTATGACCCTCTCTGTCTCTCTCTGCTTCTGTCTGTTTCTCACTCCCGCTGTCTGCCGCTCTCCGTCTCTCCGTGTCCCTCTCTCTCGCTTTGTCCGTCTCTGTGTCTCTCTGGCTCTCTGTCTCGCTCTGTGTCTCTCTGACTCTCTCTGTCTCTCTCTGACGCTCTCTGTCGCTCTCTGTCTCTCTCTGTCTCTCTATGAGTCTCTCTGTTTCCTTCAGTCTCTCTCTGTCACCTCTCTGTCTCCCTCCGTCGCTCTCTCTGTCTTTCTCTCTCTCTCTCTCTGCCGCTCTCGGTCTCTCTCTGTTTCTCTCTGTCTCTCTCTTGTGTCTCTCTGTCTCTCTCTGACTCTCTCTGTCGCTCTCTGTCTCTCTCTGTCTCTCTATGAGTCTCTCTGTTTCCTTCTGTCTCTCTCTGTCACCTCTCTGCCTCCCTCTGTCGCTCTCTCTGTCCTTCTCTCTCTCTCTCTCTGCCTCTCTCTGCCGTTCTCGGTCTCTCTCACTGTCCGTCTCTGTCTCTCCCTGACTCTCTCTGTCTCTCTCTGTCTCTCTCTGTCTCTCTCTCTCTCTCTCTGCCTCTTACTGCTGCTCTCGGTCTGTCTCTGTGTCTCTCTGTCTCTCTCGGTCCGTCTCTGTGTGTTTCTGTCTGTCTCTGTCTCTCTCTGCCCCTCTCCGTTCTCTCACTGTCCGTCTCCGTCTCTCGCTGACTCTCTCTGTCTCTCTCTGTCTCTTTATGTCGCTTTCTGTCTCGCCCTGTCCATCTTCGTCTATTTCTATCTCTCTCTGTCTCTCTCTGTCCGTCTCTGTCTCTCTCTGCCCCTCTCTGTCTCTCTCTGTCCCTTTCTGACTCTCTCTGTCTGTGTCTGTCTCTTTCTGGCTCTTTCTGTCTCCCCCTGTCCCTCGCCGACGATTTCTATCTCTCTCTGTCTCTCTCTGTCCCTCTCTGTCTCTTTCTGTCCGTGTCTGTCTCTCTCTGCCCCTCTCCGTCTCTCTCTGTCTCGCTCTGTCCGTCTCTGTCTCTCTCGGGCTCTCGCTCTTTCCGTCTCTGTCTCTCTCGGGCTCTCTCTCTGACCTCTCTCTGTCACTCTCTCGCTCACTATGACCCTCTCTGTCTCTCTCTGCTTCTGTCTGTCTCTCTCTGTCCCTCTCTGTTTCGCTCTGTTCATCTCTGTCTCTCTCTGTCCGGCTCTGTCTCTCTCGTTCTCTCTCGGACTCTCTCACTCTCTGTCTGTCTCTGTCTTTCTCTGGCTCCTCTTTCTGTCTCTCCCGGCGTCTGTCTGTGTCTCTGACTCTCTTTGACTCCCTGTGTCTCTTTCTGTCACCTCTACGTCTCTCTCGGACTCTCTCGATCTCTGTCTGTCTCTGTCTGTCTCTGTCTCCTCTTTCTGTCTCTCCCGGCGTCTCTCTGGGTCTCTGACTCTCTTTGACTCCCTGTGTCTCTTTCTGTCACCTCTCTGTCTCTCTCTCTCTCTGACTCTCTCTCTGTCTCTCTCGGTCCTTCTCTCTGTCTCTCTCTCTGTCTCTTTCGGTCTCTCTCTCTCTGTTTCTCTCTATCTCTCGCTGTCTCTCGCTGTCTCTCACTTGCTCTCTCGGGCTCTCTCTGTCTCTCGCTCTCTGTCTCTCTTTGTCTCTCTGTGTCATTCTCCCTCTCACTATGACCCTCTCTCTCTCTCTGCTTCTGTCTGTCTCGCACTCCCGCTGTCTGCCGCTCTCCGTCTCTCCGTGTCCCTCTCTCTCGCTTTGTCCGTCTCTGTGTCTCTCTGGCTCTCTCTGTCTCGCTCTGTGTCTCTCTGACTCTCTCTGTCTCTCTCTGACGCTCTCTGTCGCTCTCTGTCTCTCTCGGTCTCTCTATGAGTCTCTCTGTTTCCTTCTGTCTCTCTCTGTCACCTCTCTGTCTCCCTCTGTCGCTCTCTCTGTCTTTCTCTCTCTCTCTCTGCCGCTCTCGGTCTCTCTCAGTGTCTCTCTGTCTCTCTCTGTCCGTCGCTGTGTGTCTCTGTCTGTCTCTGTCTCTCTCTGCCCCTCTCCGTTCTCTCGGTGTCCGTCTCTGTCACCCCCTGACTCTCACGGTCACTTTCTGTCTCTGTCTATCTCTCTCTGTCTCTCTCGGGCTCTCTCTGTCTCTCTCTCTCTCTCTGCCTCTTACTGCTGCTCTCGGTCTGTCTCTGTGTCTCTCTGTCTCTCTCTGTCCGTCTCTGTGTGTTTCTGTCTGTCTCTGTCTCTCTCTGCCCCTCTCCGTTCTCTCTCTGTCCGGCTCTGTCTCTCTCGTTCTCTCTCGATCTCTGTCTGTCTCTCTCTGTCTCTTTCGGTCTCTCTCTCTCTGTCTCTCTCTATCTCTCGCAGTCTCTCGCTGTCTCTCACTAGCTCTCTCGGGCCCTCTCTGTCTCTCGCTCTCTGTCTCTCTTTGTCTCTCTGTGTCATTCTCCCTCTCACTATGACCCTCTCTCTCTCTCTGCTTCTGTCTATCTCTCACTCCCGCTGTCTGCCGCTCTCCGTCTCTCCGTGTCCCTCTCTCTCGCTTTGTCCGTCTCTGTGTCTCTCTGGCTCTCTCTGTGTCTCTCTGTGTCTCTCTGACTCTCTCTGTCACTCTCTGTCTCTCGCTCTCTCTCTCTGTCTATCGCTGTCTCTCACTGGCTCTTTCGGGCATTCTCTGTCTCGCTGTCACGCTCTCTGTCTCTGTCTGTCTCTGTCTGTCTCTCTCTGTCTGTCTGTTCCTCTCTGTCTCTCCCGGCGTCTCTCGGCGTCGCTCTGTGTCTCTCTGTGTCTCTCTGACTCTCTCTGTCTCTCTCTGTCTCTCTCTCTCTGTCTCTATCTGTCTCTCCCTGTCTCTCTCTCTCTCTCTCTCTCTCTCTCTCTCTGTCCCTCGTTGTCTCTCTCTGTCTCTCTCTGCCCGTCTCTGTCTGTTTCTGTCCGTGTCTGTCTCTCTCTACCCCTCTCCGTCTCTCTCACTGTCCGTCTCTGTCTCTCCCTGACTCTCTCTGTCTCTCGCTCTGCCTCTCTATGTCTTGCCCTGCCTCACTCTGTCTCTCTGGGTCTCTCTCTTCCTCTCTCTGTCTATCCCTGTCCCTCTCTATCTCTCGCTCTCTGTCTCTCGCTGTCTCGCGCTGTCTCTCACTGGCTCTCTCGGGCTCTCTCTGTCTCGCTCCGTCTCTCTCTGACGCTCTCTGTCACTCTCTGTCTCTCGCTCTCTCTCCCTGACTCTCTCTGTCTCTCTCTGTCTCTCTCTGTCTCTCTCTGTCTCTCGCTGTCTCTCCCTGACTCTCTCTGTCTCTCTCTGTCTCTCTCTGTCTCTCTCTGTCGCTCTCTGTCTCTCGCTATCTCTCGCTGTCTCTGTCTGTCTCTGTCTGTCTCTCTCTGTCTGTCTGTTCCTCTCTGTCTCTCCCGGCGTCTCTCGGCGTCGCTCTGTGTCTCTCTGACTCTCTCTGTCTCTCGTTGTCTCTCTCTGTCACTCTCTCTCTCACTATGACCCTCTCTGTCTCCCTCTGCTTCTGTCTGTCTCTCACTCCCGCTGTCTGCCGCTCTCCGTCTCTCTGTGTCCCTCTCTCTCGCTTTGTCCGTCTCTGTGTCTCTCTGGCTCTCTCTGTCTCGCTCTGTGTCTCTCTGGCTCTCTCTGTCTCGCTCTGTGTCTCTCTGACTCTCTCTGTCTCTCTCTGACGCTCTCTGTCGCTCTCTGTCTCTCTCTGTCTCTCTATGAGTCTCTCTGTTTCCTTCTGTCTCTCTCTGTCTTTCTCTCTCTCTCTCTCTCTCTCTGCCTCTCTCTGCCGCTCTCGGTCTCTCTCTGTGTCTCTCTGTCTCTCTCTGACTCTCTCTGTCGCTCTCTGTCTCTCTCTGTCTCTCTCTCTGTCTTTCTCTCTCTCTCTCTGCCTCTCACTGCTGCTCTCGGTCTGTCTCTGTGTCTCTCTGTCTCTCTCTGTCCGTCTCTGTCTCTCTCTGACTCTCTCGGTCACTTTCTGTCTCTGTTTATCTCTCTCTGTCTCTCTCGGGCTCTCTCTCTCTGACTCTCTTTGTCTCGCTCTGTCCCTTTCTGGCTCTTTCTGGCTCTTTCTGTCTTCCCCTGTCCCTCTCCATCGAATTCTATCTCTCTCTGTCTGTCTCTGTCTGTCTCTGTCTCCTCTTTCTGTCTCTCCCGGCGTCTCTCTGGGTCTCTGACTCTCTTTGACTCCCTGTGTCTCTTTCTGTCACCTCTCTGTCTCTCTCTCTCTCTCTCTCTCTGACTCTCTCTCTCTGACTCTCTCTGGCTCTCTCGGTCTCACTCTCTGTCTCTCTCTGTCTCTTTCGGTCTCTCTCTCTCTGTCTCTCTCTATCTCTCGCTGTCTCTCGCTGTCTCTCACTTGCTCTCTCGGGCTCTCTCTGTCTCTCGCTCTCTGTCTCTGTTTGTCTCTCTGTGTCATTCTCCCTCTCACTATGACCCTCTCTCTCTCTCTGCTTCTGTCTATCTCTCACTCCCGCTGTCTGCCGCTCTCCGTCTCTCCCTGTCCCTCTCTCTCTCTTCGTCCGCCTCTGTGTCTCTCTGTCTCTCTCTGACTCTCTCTGTCGCTATCTGTCTCTCTCTGTCCGTCTCTGTCTCTCTCTGACTCTCTCTGTCTCTTTCTGTCTCTGTCTATCTCACTCTGTCTCTCTCGGGCTCTCTCTGTCTGTCTTTGTCGCTCTCTGTCACTCTCTCTCTCACTATGACCCTCTCTGTCTCTCTCTGCTTCTGTCTGTCTCTCACTCCCGCTGTCTGCCGCTCTCCGTCTCTCTGTGTCCCTCTCTCTCGCTTTGTCCGTCTCTGTGTCTCTCTGGCTCTCTCTGTCTCGCTCTGTGTCTCTCTGACTCTCTCTGTCTCTCTCTGACGCTCTCTGTCGCTCTCTGTCTCTCTCTGTCTCTCTATGAGTCTCTCTGTTTCCTTCTGTCTCTCTCTGTCACCTCTCTGTCTCCCTCTGTCGCTCTCTCTGTCTTTCTCTCTCTCTCTCTCTGCCGCTCTCGGTCTCTCTCTGTGTCTCTCTGTCTCTCTCTTGTGTCTCTCTGTCTCTCTCTGACTCTCTCTGTCGCTCTCTGTCTCTCTCTGTCTCTCTATGAGTCTCTCTGTTTCCTTCTGTCTCTCTCTGTCACCTCTCTGCCTCCCTCTGTCGCTCTCTCTGTCCTTCTCTCTCTCTCTCTCTCTCTGCCTCTCTCTGCCGTTCTCGGTCTCTCTCAGTGTCCGTCTCTGTCTCTCCCTGACTCTCTCTGTTTCTCTCTCTCTCTCCCTGTCTCTCTCTGTCTCTCTCTCTGTCTTTCTCTCTCTCTCTCTCTCTGCCTCTCACTGCTGCTCACGGTCTGTCTCTGTGTCTCTCTGTCTCTCTCTGTCCGTCTCTGTGTGTTTCTGTCTGTCTCTGTCTCTCTCTGCCCTCTCCGTTCTCTCACTGTCCGTCTCTGTCTCTCTCTGACTCTCTCGACCACTTTCTGTCTCTGTCTATCTCTCTCTGTCTCTCTCGGGCTCTCTCTGTCTGTCTGTTCCTCTCTGACTCTCCCGGCGTCTCTCGGCGTCGCTCTGTGTCTCTCTGACTCTCTCTGTCTCTCGCTTTCTCTCTCTCTGTCGCTCTCTGTCTCTCGCTGTCTCTCGCTGTCTCTCGGTGTCTCTCACTGGCTCTCTCGGGCTCTGTCGGTCTCGCTGTGACGCTCTCTGTCTCTTTCTGTCTGTGTCTGTCTCTGTCTGGCTCTGTCTGTTCCTCTCTGTCTCTCCCGGCGTCTCTTGGCGTCGCTCTGTGTCCCCCTGACTCTCTCTGTCTCTCTCTCTCTCCCGCTGTCCCTCGCTGTCTCTCGCTGCTTCACCCTATCCCTCTCTCTCTCTTTGTCCGTCTCTGTCTCTCTCTGCCCGTCTCTGTCTCTTTCTGTCCGTGTCTGTCTCTCTCTGCCCCTCTCCGTCTCTCTCACTGTCCGTCTCTGTCTCTCCCTGACTATCTCTGTCTCTCTCTGTCTCTCTCTGTCTCTCTCTGTCGCTCTCTGTCTCTCGCTATCTCTCGCTGTCTCTGTCTGTCTCTGTCTGTCTCTCTCTGTCTGTCTGTTCCTCTCTGTCTCTCCCGGCGTCTCTCGGCGTCGCTCTGTGTCTCTCTGACTCTCTCTGACTCTCGTTGTCTCTCTCTGTCACTCTCTCTCTCACTATGACCCGCTCTGTCTCCCTCTGCTTCTGTCTGTCTCTCACTCCCGCTGTCTGCCGCTCTCTGTCTCTCCCTGTCCCGCTCTCTCTCTCTCTCTGTGTCCGTCTCTGTGTCTCTCTGGCTCTCTCTTTCTCGCTCTGTGTCTGTCTGACTCTCTCTGTCGCTCTCTGTCTCTCGCTATCTCTCGCTGTCTCTTTCGGTCTCTCTCTCTCTGTCTCTCTCTATCTCTCGCTGTCTCTCGCTGTCTCTCACTTGCTCTCTCGGGCTCTCTCTGTCTCTCGCTCTCTGTCTCTCTTTGTCTCTCTGTGTCATTCTCCCTCTCACTATGACCCTCTCTCTCTCTCTGCTTCTGTCTATCTCTCACTCCCGCTGTCTGCCGCTCTCCGTCTCTCCCTGTCCCTCTCTCTCTCTTCGTCCGCATCTGTGTCTCTCTGTCTCTCTCTGACTCTCTCTGTCGCTATCTGTCTCTCTCTGTCCGTCTCTGTCTCTCTCTGACTCTCTCTGTCCTTTTCTGACTCTCTCTGTCTGTGTCTGTCTCTTTCTGGCTCTTTCTGTCTCCCCCTGTCCCTCTCCGACGATTTCTATCTCTCTCTGTCTCTCTCTGTCCCTCTCTGTCTCTTTCTGTCCGTGTCTGTCTCTCTCTGCCCCTCTCCGTCTCTCTCTGTCTCGCTCTGTCCGTCTCTGTCTCTCTCGGGCTCTCGCTCTTTCCGTCTCTGTCTCTCTCGGGCTCTCTCTCTGACCTCTCTCTGTCACTCTCTCGCTCACTATGACCCTCTCTGTCTTTCTCTGCTTCTGTCTGTCTCTCTCTGTCCCTCTCTGTTTCGCTCTGTTCATCTCTGTCTCTCTCTGTCCGGCTCTGTCTCTCTTGTTCTCTCCCGGACTCTCTCAATCTCTGTCTGTCTCTGTCTTTCTCTGGCTCCTCTTTCTGTCTCTCCCGGCGTCTGTCTGTGTCTCTGTCTCTCTCTGACTCTCTCTGTCGCTCTCTGTCTCTCTCTGTCTCTCTATGAGTCTCTCTGTTTCCTTCTGTCTCTCTCTGTCACCTCTCTGTCTCCCTCTGTCGCTCTCTCTGTCTTTCTCTCTCTCTCTCTGCCGCTCTCGGTCTCTCTCTGTGTCTCTCTGTCTCTCTCTGTCCGTCGCTGTGTGTCTCTGTCTGTCTCTGTCTCTCTCTGCCCCTCTCCGTTCTCTCGGTGTCCGTCTCTGTCACTCTCTGACTCTCACGGTCACTTTCTGTCTCTGTCTATCTCTCTCTGTCTCTCTCGGGCTCTCTCTGTCTCTCTCTCTCTCTCTGCCTCTTACTGCTGCTCTCGGTCTGTCTCTGTGTCTCTCTGTCTCTCTCTGTCCGTCTCTGTGTGTTTCTGTCTGTCTCTGTCTCTCTCTGCCCCTCTCCGTTCTCTCTCTGTCCGTCTCTGTCTCTCTCTGTCTCTTTCTGTCTCTGTCTATTTCACTCTGTCTCTCTCGGGCTCTCTCTGTCTGTCTTTGTCTCTCTCTGTCACTCTCTCTCTCTCACTATGACCCTCTCTGTCTCTCTCTGCTTCTGTCTGTCTCGCACTCCCGCTGTCTGCCGCTCTCCGTCTCTCCGTGTCCCTCTCTCTCGCTTTGTCCGTCTCTGTGTCTCTCTGGCTCTCTTTGTCTCGCTCTGTGTCTCTCTGACTCTCTCTGTCTCTCTCTGACGCTCTCTGTCGCTCTCTGTCTCTCTCTGTCTCTCTATGAGTCTCTCTGTTTCCTTCTGTCTCTCTCTGTCACCTCTCTGTCTTCCTCTGTCGCTCTCTCTGTCTTTCTCTCTCTCTCTCTGCCGCTCTCGGTCTCTCTCTGTGTCTCTCTGTCTCTCTCTGACGCTCTCTGTCGCTCTCTGTCTCTCTCTGTCTCTCTCTGTCTTTCTCTCTCTCTCTCTGCCTCTCACTGCTGCTCTCGGTCTGTCTCTGTGTCTCTCTGTCTCTCTCTGTCCGTCTCTGTGTGTTTCTGTCTGTCTATGTCTCTCTCTGCCCCTCTCCGTTCTCTCGGTGTCCGTCTCTGTCTCTCTCTGACTCTCTCGGTCACTTTCTGTCTCTGTCTATCTCTCTCTGTCTCTCTCGGGCTCTCTCTCTGACTCTCTCTGTCTCTCTCTGTCTCTTTCTGGCTCTTTCTGTCTCCCCCTGTCCCTCTCCGTCGATTTCTATCTCTCTCTGTTTCTCTCTGTCCGTCTCGGTCTGTCTCTGTGTCTCTCTGTCCCTCGCTGTCTCTCACTGGCTCTCTCGGTCTCTGTCGGTCTCGCTGTGATGCTCTCCGTCTCTGTCTGTCTCTGTCTGTATCTGTCTGTCTCTGTCTGTTCCTCTCTCTCTCTCCCGGCGTCTTTCGGCGTCCCTCTGTGTCTCTCAGACTCTCTCTGTCTCTCTCTCTCTATCTGTCTCTTTCTCTGTCTCTCTCTGTCTCTTTCTGTCTCTCTCTGTCTATCGCTGACGCTCACTGGCTCTTTCGGGCATTCTCTGTCTCGCTGTCACGCTCTCTGTCTCTGTCTGTCTGTCTGTCTCTCTCTGTCTGTCTGTTCCTCTCTGTCTCTCCCGGCGTCTCTGGGCGTCGCTGTGTGTCTCTCTGTGTCTCTCTGACTCTCTCTGTCACTCTCTGTCTCTCGCTCTCTCTCGCTGTCTCTCGCTGTCTCTCACTGTCTCTCTCTGTCTCTCTCTGTCTCTCTCTCTCTCTCTCTGCCTCTTACTGCTGCTCTCGGTCTGTCTCTGTGTCTCTCTGCCTCTCTCTGTCCGTCTCTGTGTGTTTCTGTCTGTCTCTGTCTCTCTCTGCCCCTCTCCGTTCTCTCAGTGTCCGTCTCTGTCTCTCTCTGACTCTCTCGGTCACTTTCTGTCTCTGTTTATCTCTCTCTGTCTCTCTCGGGCTCTCTCTCTCTCTGACTCTCTTTGTCTCTCTCTGTCCCTTTCTGGCTCTTTCTGGCTCTTTCTGTCTCCCCCTGTCCCTCTCCATCGAATTCTATCTCTCTCTGTCTGTCTCTGTCTGTCTCTGTCTCCTCTTTCTGTCTCTCCCGGCGTCTCTCTGGGTCTCTGACTCTCTTTGACTCCCTGTGTCTCTTTCTGTCACCTCTCTGTCTCCCTCTCTCTCTCTCTGACTCTCTCTCTGTCTCTCTCGGTCTCACTCTCTGTCTCTCTCTGTCTCTTTCGGTCTCTCTCTCTCTGTCTCTCTCTATCTCTCGCTGTCTCTCGCTGTCTCTCACTTGCTCTCTCGGTCACTTTCTGTCTCTGTCTATCTCTCTCTGTCTCTCTCGGGCTCTCTCTCTGACTCTCTCTGTCTCTCTCTGTCTTTTTCTGGCTCTTTCTGTCTCCCCCTGTCCCTCTCCGTCGATTTCTATCTCTCTCTGTCTCTCTCTGTCCGTCTCGGTCTGTCTCTGTGTCTCTCTGTCCCTCGCTGTCTCTCACTGGCTCTCTCGGTCTCGCTGTGATGCTCTCCGTCTCTGTCTGTCTCTGTCTGTAGCTGTCTGTCTCTGTCTGTTCCTCTCTCTCTCCCGGCGGCTTTCGGCGTCGCTCTGTGTCTCTCAGACTCTCTCTGTCTCTCTCTCTCTCTCTATCTGTCTCTTTCTCTGTCTCTCTCTGTCTCTTTCTCTCTCTCTCTGTCTATCGCTGTCTCTCACTGGCTCTTTCGGACATTCTCTGTCTCGCTGTCACGCTCTCTGTCTCTGTCTGTCTCTGTCTGTCTCTCTCTGTCTGTCTGTTCCTCTCTGTCTCTCCCGGCGTCTCTTGGCGTCGCTCTGTGTCCCCCTGACTCTCTCTGTCTCTCTCTCTCTCCCGCTGTCCCTCGCTGTCTCTCGCTGCTTCACCCGTCCGTGTCTGTCTCTCTCTGCCCCTCTCCGTCTCTCTCACTGTCCGTCTCTGTCTCTCCCTGACTCTCTCTGTCTCTCTCTGTCTCTCTCTGTCTCCCTCTGTCGCTCTCTCTGTCTTTCTCTCTCTCTCTCTGCCGCTCTCGGTCTCTCTCAGTGTCTCTCTGTCTCTCTCTGTCCGTCGCTGTGTGTCTCTGTCTGTCTCTGTCTCTCCCTGCCCCTCTCCGTTCTCTCGGTGTCCGTCTCTGTCACCCCCTGACTCTCACGGTCACTTTCTGTCTCTGTCTATCTCTCTCTGTCTCTCTCGGGCTCTCTCTGTCTCTCTCTCTCTCTCTGCCTCTTACTGCTGCTCTCGGTCTGTCTCTGTGTCTCTCTGTCTCTCTCTGTCCGTCTCTGTGTGTTTCTGTCTGTCTCTGTCTCTCTCTGCCCCTCTCCGTTCTCTCTCTGTCCGGCTCTGTCTCTCTCGTTCTCTCTCGATCTCTGTCTGTCTCTCTCTGTCTCTTTCGGTCTCTCTCTCTCTGTCTCTCTCTATCTCTCGCAGTCTCTCGCTGTCTCTCACTAGCTCTCTCGGGCTCTCTCTGTCTCTCGCTCTCTGTCTCTCTTTGTCTCTCTGTGTCATTCTCCCTCTCACTATGACCCTCTCTCTCTCTCTGCTTCTGTCTATCTCTCACTCGTGCTGTCTGCCGCTCTCCGTCTCTCCGTGTCCCTCTCTCTCGCTTTGTCCGTCTGTGTGTCTCTCTGGCTCTCTCTGTGTCTCTCTGTGTCTCTCTGACTCTCTCTGTCACTCTCTGTCTCTCGCTCTCTCTCGCTGTCTCTCGCTGTCTCTCACTGTCTCTCTCTGTCTCTCTCTGTCTCTCTCTCTCTCTCTGCCTCTTACTGCTGCTCTCGGTCTGTCTCTGTGTCTCTCTGTCTCTCTCTGTCCGTCTCTGTGTGTTTCTGTCTGTCTCTGTCTCTCTCTGCCCCTCTCCGTTCTCTCACTGTCCGTCTCTGTCTCTCTCTGACTCTCTCGCTCACTTTCTGTCTCTGTTTATCTCTCTCTGTCTCTCTCGGGCTCTCTCTCTCTGACTCTCTTTGTCTCTCTCTGTCCCTTTCTGGCTCTTTCTGGCTCTTTCTGTCTCCCCCTGTCCCTCTCCATCGAATTCTATCTCTCTCTGTCTGTCTCTGTCTGTCTCTGTCTCCTCTTTCTGTCTCTCCCGGCGTCTCTCTGGGTCTCTGACTCTCTTTGACTCCCTGTGTCTCTTTCTGTCACCTCTCTGTCTCTCTCTCTCTCTCTCTCTGACTCTCTCTCTCTGACTCTCTCTGTCTCTCTCGGTCTCACTCTCTGTCTCTCTCTGTCTCTTTCGGTCTCTCTCTCTCTGTCTCTCTCTATCTCTCGCTGTCTCTCGGTGTCTCTCACTTGCTCTCTCGGGCTCTCTCTGTCTCTCGCTCTCTGTCTCTCTTTGTCTCTCTGTGTCATTCTCCCTCTCACTATGATCCTCTTTCTCTCTCTGCTTCTGTCTATCTCTCACTCCCGCTGTCTGCCGCTCTCCGTCTCTCCCTGTCCCTCTATCTCTCTTTGTCCGCCACTGTGTCTCTCTGTCTCTCTCTGACTCTCTCTGTCGCTATCTGTCTCTCTCTGTCCGTCTGTGTCTCTCTCTGTCCGTCTCTGTCTCTCTCTGACTCTCTCTGTCTCTTTCTGTCTCCGTCTATTTCACTCTCTCTCTCTCGGGCTCTCTCTGTCTGTCTTTGTCTCTCTCTGTCACTCTCTCTCTCTCTATGACCCTCTCTGTCTCTCTCTGCTTCTGTCTGTCTCGCACTCCCGCTGTCTGCCGCTCTCCGTCTCTCCGTGTCCCTCTCTCTCGCTTTGTCCGTCTCTGTGTCTCTCTGGCTCTCTCTGTATCGCTCTGTGTCTCTCTGACTCTCTCTGTCTCTCTCTGACGCTCTCTGTCGCTCTCTGTCTCTCTCTGTCTCTCTATGAGTCTCCCTGTTTCCTTCTGTCTCTCTCGGTCACCTCTCTGTCTCCCTCTGTCGCTCTCTCTGTCTTTCTCTCTCTCTCCCTCTCTGCCTCTCTCTGCCGCTCTCAGTCTCTCTGTGTCTCTCTGTCTCTCTCTGACTCTCTCTGTCGCTCTCTGTCTCTCTCTGTCTCTCTCTCTGTCTTTCTCTCTCTCTCTCTCTGCCTCTCACTGCTGCTCTCGGTCTGCCTCTGTGTCTCTCTGTCTCTCTCTGTCCGTCTCTGTGTGTTTCTGTCTGTCTCTGTCTCTCTCTGCCCCTCTCCGTTCTCTCGGTGTCCGTCTCTGTCTCTCTCTGACTCTCTCGGTCACTTTCTGTCTCTGTCTATCTCTCTCTGTCTCTCTCGGGCTCTCTCTCTGACTCTCTCTGTCTCTCTCTGTCTTTTTCTGGCTCTTTCTGTCTCCCCCTGTCCCTCTCCGTCGATTTCTATCTCTCTCTGTCTCTCTCTGTCCGTCTCGGTCTGTCTCTGTGTCTCTCTGTCCCTCGCTGTCTCTCACTGGCTCTCTCGGTCTCTGTCGGTCTCGCTGTGATGCTCTCCGTCTCTGTCTGTCTCTGTCTGTAGCTGTCTGTCTCTGTCTGTTCCTCTCTCTCTCCCGGCGTCTTTCGGCATCGCTCTGTGTCTCTCAGACTCTCTCTGTCTCTCTCTCTCTCTATCTGTCTCTTTCTCTGTCTCTCTCTGTCTCTTTCTCTCTCTCTCTCTGTCTATCGCTGTCTCTCACTGGCTCTTTCGGGCATTCTCTGTCTCGCTGTCACGCTCTCTGTCTCTGTCTGTCTCTGTCTGTCTCTCTCTGTCTGTCTGTTCCTCTCTGTCTCTCCCGGCGTCTCTCGGCGTCGCTCTGTGTCTCTCTGTGTCTCTCTGACTCTCTCTGTCTCTCTCTGTCTCTCTCTCTCTGTCTCTATCTGTCTCTCCCTGTCTCTCTCTCTCTCTCTCTCTCTCTCTCTCTCTCTCTCTCTCTCTCTCTCTCTCTCTCTCTCTCTCTCTCTCTCTCTCTCTCTCTCTCTCTCTCTCTCTCTCTCTCTCTCTCTCTCTCTCTCTCTCTCTCTCTCTCTCTCTGTCCCTCGTTGTCTCTCTCTGTCTCTCTCTGCCCGTCTCTGTCTGTTTCTGTCCGTGTCTGTCTCTCTCTACCCCTCTCCGTCTCTCTCACTGTCCGTCTCTGTCTCTCCCTGACTCTCTCTGTCTCTCGCTCTGCCTCTCTATGTCTTGCCCTGCCTCACTCTGTCTCTCTGGGTCTCTCTCTTCCTCTCTCTGTCTATCCCTGTCCCTCTCTATCTCTCGCTCTCTGTCTCTCGCTGTCTCGCGCTGTCTCTCACTGGCTCTCTCGGGCTCTCTCTGTCTCGCTCCGTCTCTCTCTGACGCTCTCTGTCACTCTCTGTCTCTCGCTCTCTCTCCCTGACTCTCTCTGTCTCTCTCTGTCTCTCGCTGTCTCTCCCTGACTCTCTCTGTCTCTCTCTGTCTCTCTCTGTCGCTCTCTGTCTCTCGCTATCTCTCGCTGTCTCTGTCTGTCTCTGTCTGTCTCTCTCTGTCTGTCTGTTCCTCTCTGTCTCTCCCGGCGTCTCTCGGCGTCGCTCTGTGTCTCTCTGACTCTCTCTGTCTCTCGTTGTCTCTCTCTGTCACTCTCTCTCTCACTATGACCCTCTCTGTCTCCCTCTGCTTCTGTCTGTCTCTCACTCCCGCTGTCTGCCGCTCTCCGTCTCTCTGTGTCCCTCTCTCTCGCTTTGTCCGTCTCTGTGTCTCTCTGGCTCTCTCTGTCTCGCTCTGTGTCTCTCTGGCTCTCTCTGTCTCGCTCTGTGTCTCTCTGACTCTCTCTGTCTCTCTCTGACGCTCTCTGTCGCTCTCTGTCTCTCGCTATCTCTCGCTGTCTCTTTCGGTCTCTCTCTCTCTGTCTCTCTCTATCTCTCGCTGTCTCTCGCTGTCTCTCACTTGCTCTCTCGGGCTCTCTCTGTCTCTCGCTCTCTGTCTCTCTTTGTCTCTCTGTGTCATTCTCCCTCTCACTATGACCCTCTCTCTCTCTCTGCTTCTGTCTATCTCTCACTCCCGCTGTCTGCCGCTCTCCGTCTCTCCCTGTCCCTCTCTCTCTCTTCGTCCGCCTCTGTGTCTCTCTGTCTCTCTCTGACTCTCTCTGTCGCTATCTGTCTCTCTCTGTCCGTCTCTGTCTCTCTCTGACTCTCTCTGTCCCTTTCTGACTCTCTCTGTCTGTGTCTGTCTCTTTCTGGCTCTTTCTGTCTCCCCCTGTCCCTCTCCGACGATTTCTATCTCTCTCTGTCTCTCTCTGTCCCTCTCTGTCTCTTTCTGTCCGTGTCTGTCTCTCTCTGCCCCTCTCCGTCTCTCTCTGTCTCGCTCTGTCCGTCTCTGTCTCTCTCGGGCTCTCGCTCTTTCCGTCTCTGTCTCTCTCGGGCTCTCTCTCTCTCTGACTCTCTTTGTCTCTCTCTGTCCCTTTCTGGCTCTTTCTGGCTCTTTCTGTCTCCCCCTGTCCCTCTCCATCGAATTCTATCTCTCTCTGTCTGTCTCTGTCTGTCTCTGTCTCCTCTTTCTGTCTCTCCCGGCGTCTCTCTGGGTCTCTGACTCTCTTTGACTCCCTGTGTCTCTTTCTGTCACCTCTCTGTCTCCCTCTCTCTCTCTCTGACTCTCTCTCTGTCTCTCTCGGTCTCACTCTCTGTCTCTCTCTGTCTCTTTCGGTCTCTCTCTCTCTGTCTCTCTCTATCTCTCGCTGTCTCTCGCTGTCTCTCACTTGCTCTCTCGGTCACTTTCTGTCTCTGTCTATCTCTCTCTGTCTCTCTCGGGCTCTCTCTCTGACTCTCTCTGTCTCTCTCTGTCTTTTTCTGGCTCTTTCTGTCTCCCCCTGTCCCTCTCCGTCGATTTCTATCTCTCTCTGTCTCTCTCTGTCCGTCTCGGTCTGTCTCTGTGTCTCTCTGTCCCTCGCTGTCTCTCACTGGCTCTCTCGGTCTCGCTGTGATGCTCTCCGTCTCTGTCTGTCTCTGTCTGTAGCTGTCTGTCTCTGTCTGTTCCTCTCTCTCCCGGCGTCTTTCGGCGTCGCTCTGTGTCTCTCAGACTCTCTCTGTCTCTCTCTCTCTCTCTATCTGTCTCTTTCTCTGTCTCTCTCTGTCTCTTTCTCTCTCTCTCTCTGTCTATCGCTGTCTCTCACTGGCTCTTTCGGACATTCTCTGTCTCGCTGTCACGCTCTCTGTCTCTGTCTGTCTCTGTCTGTCTCTCTCTGTCTGTCTGTTCCTCTCTGTCTCTCCCGGCGTCTCTTGGCGTCGCTCTGTGTCCCCCTGACTCTCTCTGTCTCTCTCTCTCTCCCGCTGTCCCTCGCTGTCTCTCGCTGCTTCACCCTATCCCTCTCTCTCTCTTTGTCCGTCTCTGTCTCTCTCTGCCCGTCTCTGTCTCTTTCTGTCCGTGTCTGTCTCTCTCTGCCCCTCTCCGTCTCTCTCACTGTCCGTCTCTGTCTCTCCCTGACTCTCTCTGTCTCTCTCTGTCTCTCTCTGTCTCTCTCTGTCGCTCTCTGTCTCTCGCTATCTCTCGCTGTCTCTGTCTGTCTCTGTCTGTCTCTCTCTGTCTGTCTGTTCCTCTCTGTCTCTCCCGGCGTCTCTCGGCGTCGCTCTGTGTCTCTCTGACTCTCTCTGTCTCTCTCTGACGCTCTCTGTCGCTCTCTGTCTCTCTCTGTCTCTCTGTTTCCTTCTGTCTCTCTCTGTCACCTCTCTGTCTTCCTCTGTCGCTCTCTCTGTCTTTCTCTCTCTCTCTCTCTCTCTCTCTGCCGCTCTCGGTCTCTCTCTGTGTCTCTCTGTCTCTCCCTGACTCTCTCTGTCTCTCTCTGTCTCTTTCTGTCTCTCTCTGTCGCTCTCTGTCTCTCGCTATCTCTCGCTGTCTATGTCTGTCTCTGTCTGTCTCTCTCTGTCTGTCTGTTCCTCTCTGTCTCTCCCGGCGTCTCTCGGCGTCGCTCTGTGTCTCTCTGACTCTCTCTGTCTCTCGTTGTCTCTCTCTGTCACTCTCTCTCTCACTATGACCCTCTCTGTCTCCCTCTGCTTCTGTCTGTCTCTCACTCCCGCTGTCTGCCGCTCTCCGTCTCTCTGTGTCCCTAATCTCGCTTTGTCCGTCTCTGTGTCTCTCTGGCTCTCTCTGTCTCGCTCTGTGTCTCTCTGGCTCTCTCTGTCTCGCTCTGTGTCTCTCTGACTCTCTCTGTCTCTCTCTGACGCTCTCTGTCGCTCTCTGTCTCTCTCTGTCTCTCTATGAGTCTCTCTGTTTCCTTCTGTCTCTCTCTGTCTTTCTCTCTCTCTCTCTCTCTGCCTCTCTCTGCCGCTCTCGGTCTCACTCTGTGTCTCTCTGTCTCTCTCTGACTCTCTCTGTCGCTCTCTGTCTCTCTCTGTCTCTCTCTCTGTCTTTCTCTCTCTCTCTCTGCCTCTCACTGCTACTCTCGGTCTGTCTCTGTGTCTCTCTGTCTCTCTCTGTCCGTCGCTGTGAGTCTCTGTCTGTCTCTGTCTCTCTCTGCCCCTCTCCGTTCTCTCGGTGTCCGTCTCTGTCACTCTCTGACTCTCACGGTCACTTTCTCTCTGTCTATCTCTCTCTGTCTCTCTCGGGCTCTCTCTCTGACTTTCTCTGTCTCTCTCTGTCTCTTTCTGGCTCTTTCTGTCTCCCCCTGTCCCTCACCGTCGATTTCTATCTCTCTCTGTCTCTCTCTGTCCGTCTCGGTCTGTCTCTGTGTCTCTCTGTCCCTCGCTGTCTCTCTCTGTCTCTCTCTGCTTCTGTCTGTCTCGCACTCCCGCTGTCTGCCGCTCTCCGTCTCTCCGTGTCCCTCTCTCTCGCTTTGTCCGTCTCTGTGTCTCTCTGGCTCTCTCTGTCTCGCTCTGTGTCTCTCTGACTCTCTCTGTCTCTCTCTGACGCTCTCTGTCGCTCTCTGTCTCTCTCTGTCTCTCTATGAGTCTCTCTGTTTCCTTCTGTCTCTCTCTGTCACCTCTCTGTCTCCCTCTGTCGCTCTCTCTGTCTTTCTCTCTCTCTCTCTGCCGCTCTCGGTCTCTCTCAGTGTCTCTCTGTCTCTCTCTGTCCGTCGCTGTGTGTCTCTGTCTGTCTCTGTCTCTCCCTGCCCCTCTCCGTTCTCTCGGTGTCCGTCTCTGTCACCCCCTGACTCTCACGGTCACTTTCTGTCTCTGTCTATCTCTCTCTGTCTCTCTCGGGCTCTCTCTGTCTCTCTCTCTCTCTCTGCCTCTTACTGCTGCTCTCGGTCTGTCTCTGTGTCTCTCTGTCTCTCTCTGTCCGTCTCTGTGTGTTTCTGTCTGTCTCTGTCTCTCTCTGCCCCTCTCCGTTCTCTCTCTGTCCGGCTCTGTCTCTCTCGTTCTCTCTCGATCTCTGTCTGTCTCTCTCTGTCTCTTTCGGTCTCTCTCTCTCTGTCTCTCTCTATCTCTCGCTGTCTCTCGGTGTCTCTCACTTGCTCTCTCGGGCTCTCTCTGTCTCTCGCTCTCTGTCTCTCTTTGTCTCTCTGTGTCATTCTCCCTCTCACTATGATCCTCTTTCTCTCTCTGCTTCTGTCTATCTCTCACTCCCGCTGTCTGCCGCTCTCCGTCTCTCCCTGTCCCTCTATCTCTCTTTGTCCGCCACTGTGTCTCTCTGCCTCTCTCTGACTCTCTCTGTCGCTATCTGTCTCTCTCTGTCCGTCTGTGTCTCTCTCTGTCCGTCTCTGTCTCTCTCTGACTCTCTCTGTCTCTTTCTGTCTCCGTCTATTTCACTCTGTCTCTCTCGGGCTCTCTCTGTCTGTCTTTGTCTCTCTCTGTCACTCTCTCTCTCTCTATGACCCTCTCTGTCTCTCTCTGCTTCTGTCTGTCTCGCACTCCCGCTGTCTGCCGCTCTCCGTCTCTCCGTGTCCCTCTCTCTCGCTTTGTCCGTCTCTGTGTCTCTCTGGCTCTCTCTGTATCGCTCTGTGTCTCTCTGACTCTCTCTGTCTCTCTCTGACGCTCTCTGTCGCTCTCTGTCTCTCTCCGTCTCTCTATGAGTCTCCCTGTTTCCTTCTGTCTCTCTCGGTCACCTCTCTGTCTCCCTCTGTCGCTCTCTCTGTCTTTCTCTCTCTCTCCCTCTCTGCCTCTCTCTGCCGCTCTCAGTCTCTCTCTGTGTCTCTCTGTCTCTCTCTGACTCTCTCTGTCGCTCTCTGTCTCTCTCTGTCTCTCTCTCTGTCTTTCTCTCTCTCTCTCTGCCTCTCACTGCTGCTCTCGGTCTGCCTCTGTGTCTCTCTGTCTCTCTCTGTCCGTCTCTGTGTGTTTCTGTCTGTCTCTGTCTCTCTCTGCCCCTCTCCGTTCTCTCGGTGTCCGTCTCTGTCTCTCTCTGACTCTCTCGGTCACTTTCTGTCTCTGTCTATCTCTCTCTGTCTCTCTCGGGCTCTCTCTCTGACTCTCTCTGTCTTTTTCTGGCTCTTTCTGTCTCCCCCTGTCCCTCTCCGTCGATTTCTATCTCTCTCTGTCTCTCTCTGTCCGTCTCGGTCTGTCTCTGTGTCTCTCTGTCCCTCGCTGTCTCTCACTGGCTCTCTCGGTCTCTGTCGGTCTCGCTGTGATGCTCTCCGTCTCTGTCTGTCTCTGTCTGTAGCTGTCTGTCTCTGTCTGTTCCTCTCTCTCTCCCGGCGTCTTTCGGCATCGCTCTGTGTCTCTCAGACTCTCTCTGTCTCTCTCTCTCTCTATCTGTCTCTTTCTCTGTCTCTCTCTGTCTCTTTCTCTCTCTCTCTCTGTCTATCGCTGTCTCTCACTGGCTCTTTCGGGCATTCTCTGTCTCGCTGTCACGCTCTCTGTCTCTGTCTGTCTCTGTCTGTCTCTCTCTGTCTGTCTGTTCCTCTCTGTCTCTCCCGGCGTCTCTCGGCGTCGCTCTGTGTCTCTCTGTGTCTCTCTGACTCTCTCTGTCTCTCTCTGTCTCTCTCTCTCTGTCTCTATCTGTCTCTGCCTGTCTCTCTCTCTCTCTCTCTCTTTCTCTCTCTGTCCCTCGTTGTCTCTCTCTGTCTCTCTCTGCCCGTCTCTGTCTGTTTCTGTCCGTGTCTGTCTCTCTCTACCCCTCTCCGTCTCTCTCACTGTCCGTCTCTGTCTCTCCCTGACTCTCTCTGTCTCTCGCTCTGCCTCTCTATGTCTTGCCCTGCCTCACTCTGTCTCTCTGGGTCTCTCTCTTCCTCTCTCTGTCTATCCCTGTCCCTCTCTATCTCTCGCTCTCTGTCTCTCGCTGTCTCGCGCTGTCTCTCACTGGCTCTCTCGGGCTCTCTCTGTCTCGCTCCGTCTCTCTCTGACGCTCTCTGTCACTCTCTGTCTCTCGCTCTCTCTCCCTGACTCTCTCTGTCTCTCTCTGTCTCTCTCTGTCTCTCTCTGTCTCTCGCTGTCTCTCCCTGACTCTCTCTGTCTCTCTCTGTCTCTCTCTGTCTCTCTCTGTCGCTCTCTGTCTCTCGCTATCTCTCGCTGTCTCTGTCTGTCTCTGTCTGTCTCTCTCTGTCTGTCTGTTCCTCTCTGTCTCTCCCGGCGTCTCTCGGCGTCGCTCTGTGTCTCTCTGACTCTCTCTGTCTCTCGTTGTCTCTCTCTGTCACTCTCTCTCTCACTATGACCCTCTCTGTCTCCCTCTGCTTCTGTCTGTCTCTCACTCCCGCTGTCTGCCGCTCTCCGTCTCTCTGTGTCACTCTCTCTCGCTTTGTCCGTCTCTGTGTCTCTCTGGCTCTCTCTGTCTCGCTCTGTGTCTCTCTGGCTCTCTCTGTCTCGCTCTGTGTCTCTCTGACTCTCTCTGTCTCTCTCTGACGCTCTCTGTCGCTCTCTGTCTCTCTCTGTCTCTCTCTGTCTCTCTATGAGTCTCTCTGTTTCCTTCTGTCTCTCTCTGTCTTTCTCTCTCTCTCTCTCTCTCTCTGCCTCTCTCTGCCGCTCTCGGTCTCTCTCTGTGTCTCTCTGTCTCTCTCTGACTCTCTCTGTCGCTCTCTGTCTCTCTCTGTCTCTCTCTCTGTCTTTCTCTCTCTCTCTCTGCCTCTCACTGCTGCTCTCGGTCTGTCTCTGTGTCTCTCTGTCTCTCTCTGTCCGTCGCTGTGTGTCTCTGTCTGTCTCTGTCTCTCTCTGCCCCTCTCCGTTCTCTCGGTGTCCGTCTCTGTCACTCTCTGACTCTCACGGTCACTTTCTCTCTGTCTATCTCTCTCTGTCTCTCTCGGGCTCTCTCTCTGACTTTCTCTGTCTCTCTCTGTCTCTTTCTGGCTCTTTCTGTCTCCCCCTGTCCCTCTCCGTCGATTTCTATCTCTCTCTGTCTCTCTCTGTCCGTCTCGGTCTGTCTCTGTGTCTCTCTGTCCCTCGCTGTCTCTCACTGGCTCTCTCGGTCTCTGTCGGTCTCGCTGTGATGCTCTCCGTCTCTGTCTGTCTCTGTCTGTAGCTGTCTGTCTCTGTCTGTTCCTCTCTCTCTCCCGGCGTCTTTCGGCGTCGCTCTGTGTCTCTCAGACTCTCTCTGTCTCTCTCTCTCTATCTGTCTCTTTCTCTGTCTCTCTCTGTCTCTTTCTCTCTCTCTCTGTCTATCGCTGTCTCTCACTGGCTCTTTCGGGCATTCTCTGTCTCGCTGTCACGCTCTCTGTCTCTGTCTGTCTCTCTCTGTCTGTCTGTTCCTCTCTGTCTCTCCCGGCGTCTCTCGGCCTCGCTCTGTGTCTCTCTGTGTCTCTCTGCCTCTCTCTGTCTCTCTCTGTCTCTCTCTCTCTGTCTCTATCTGTCTCTCCTTGTCTCTCTCTGTCACTCTCTCTCTCACTATGACCCTCTCTGTCTCCCTCTGCTTCTGTCTGTCTCTCCCTCCCGCGGTCTGCCGCTCTCTGTCTCACCCTGTCCCGCTCTCACTCTCTCTCTCTCTCTCTGTGTCCGTCTCTGTCTCTCACTGGCTCTCTCAGGCTCTCTCTGTCACGGTCTGTCACTCTCTGTCTCTCTCTGACTCTCTCTGTCGCTATCTGTCTCTCTCTGTCCGTCTCTGTCTCTCTCTGACTCTCTCTGTCTCTTTCGGTCTCTGTCTATCTCACTCTGTCTCTCTCGGGTTCTCTCTGTCTGTCTTTGTCTCTCTCTGTCACTCTCTCTCTCACTATGACCCTCTCTGTCTCTCTCTGCTTCTGTCTGTTTCTCACTCCCGCTGTCTGCCGCTCTCCGTCTCTCCGTGTCCCTCTCTCTCGCTTTGTCCGTCTCTGTGTCTCTCTGGCTCTCTCTGTCTCGCTCTGTGTCTCTCTGACTCTCTCTGTCTCTCTCTGACGCTCTCTGTCGCTCTCTGTCTCTCTCTGTCTCTCTATGAGTCTCTCTGTTTCCTTCTGTCTCTCTCTGTCACCTCTCTGTCTCCCTCCGTCGCTCTCTCTGTCTTTCTCTCTCTCTCTCTCTCTCTGCCGCTCTCGGTCTCTCTCTGTTTCTCTCTGTCTCTCTCTTGTGTCTCTCTGTCTCTCTCTGACTCTCTCTGTCGCTCTCTGTCTCTCTCTGTCTCTCTATGAGTCTCTCTGTTTCCTTCTGTCTCTCTCTGTCACCTCTCTGCCTCCCTCTGTCGCTCTCTCTGTCCTTCTCTCTCTCTCTCTCTGCCTCTCTCTGCCGTTCTCGGTCTCTCTCACTGTCCGTCTCTGTCTCTCCCTGACTCTCTCTGTCTCTCTCTGTCTCTCTCTGTCTCTCTCTCTCTCTCTCTGCCTCTTACTGCTGCTCTCGGTCTGTCTCTGTGTCTCTCTGTCTCTCTCGGTCCGTCTCTGTGTGTTTCTGTCTGTCTCTGTCTCTCTCTGCCCCTCTCCGTTCTCTCACTGTCCGTCTCCGTCTCTCGCTGACTCTCTCTGTCTCTCTCTGTCTCTTTATGTCGCTTTCTGTCTCGCCCTGTCCATCTTCGTCTATTTCTATCTCTCTCTGTCTCTCTCTGTCCGTCTCTGTCTCTCTCTGCCCCTCTCTGTCTCTCTCTGTCCCTTTCTGACTCTCTCTGTCTGTGTCTGTCTCTTTCTGGCTCTTTCTGTCTCCCCCTGTCCCTCGCCGACGATTTCTATCTCTCTCTGTCTCTCTCTGTCCCTCTCTGTCTCTTTCTGTCCGTGTCTGTCTCTCTCTGCCCCTCTCCGTCTCTCTCTGTCTCGCTCTGTCGGTCTCTGTCTCTCTCGGGCTCTCGCTCTTTCCGTCTCTGTCTCTCTCGGGCTCTCTCTCTGACCTCTCTCTGTCACTCTCTCGCTCACTATGACCCTCTCTGTCTCTCTCTGCTTCTGTCTGTCTCTCTCTGTCCCTCTCTGTTTCGCTCTGTTCATCTCTGTCTCCCTCTGTCCGGCTCTGTCTCTCTCGTTCTCTCTCGGACTCTCTCACTCTCTGTCTGTCTCTGTCTTTCTCTGGCTCCTCTTTCTGTCTCTCCCGGCGTCTGTCTGTGTCTCTGACTCTCTTTGACTCCCTGTGTCTCTTTCTGTCACCTCTCCGTCTCTCTCGGACTCTCTCGATCTCTGTCTGTCTCTGTCTGTCTCTGTCTCCTCTTTCTGTCTCTCCCGGCGTCTCTCTGGGTCTCTGACTCTCTTTGACTCCCTGTGTCTCTTTCTGTCACCTCTCTGTCTCTCTCTCTCTCTGACTCTCTCTCTGTCTCTCTCTCTGTCTCTTTCGGTCTCTCTCTCTCTGTTTCTCTCTATCTCTCGCTGTCTCTCGCTGTCTCTCACTTGCTCTCTCGGGCTCTCTCTGTCTCTCGCTCTCTGTCTCTCTTTGTCTCTCTGTGTCATTCTCCCTCTCACTATGACCCTCTCTCTCTCTGCTTCTGTCTGTCTCGCACTCCCGCTGTCTGCCGCTCTCCGTCTCTCCGTGTCCCTCTCTCTCGCTTTGTCCGTCTCTGTGTCTCTCTGGCTCTCTCTGTCTCGCTCTGTGTCTCTCTGACTCTCTCTGTCTCTCTCTGACGCTCTCTGTCGCTCTCTGTCTCTCTCTGTCTCTCTATGAGTCTCTCTGTTTCCTTCTGTCTCTCTCTGTCACCTCTCTGTCTCCCTCTGTCGCTCTCTCTGTCTTTCTCTCTCTCTCTCTGCCGCTCTCGGTCTCTCTCAGTGTCTCTCTGTCTCTCTCTGTCCGTCGCTGTGTGTCTCTGTCTGTCTCTGTCTCTCTCTGCCCCTCTCCGTTCTCTCGGTGTCCGTCTCTGTCACCCCCTGACTCTCACGGTCACTTTCTGTCTCTGTCTATCTCTCTCTGTCTCTCTCGGGCTCTCTCTGTCTCTCTCTCTCTCTCTGCCTCTTACTGCTGCTCTCGGTCTGTCTCTGTGTCTCTCTGTCTCTCTCTGTCCGTCTCTGTGTGTTTCTGTCTGTCTCTGTCTCTCTCTGCCCCTCTCCGTTCTCTCTCTGTCCGGCTCTGTCTCTCTCGTTCTCTCTCGATCTCTGTCTGTCTCTCTCTGTCTCTTTCGGTCTCTCTCTCTCTGTCTCTCTCTATCTCTCGCAGTCTCTCGCTGTCTCTCACTAGCTCTCTCGGGCCCGCTCTGTCTCTCGCTCTCTGTCTCTCTTTGTCTCTCTGTGTCATTCTCCCTCTCACTATGACCCTCTCTCTCTCTCTGCTTCTGTCTATCTCTCACTCCCGCTGTCTGCCGCTCTCCGTCTCTCCGTGTCCCTCTCTCTCGCTTTGTCCGTCTCTGTGTCTCTCTGGCTCTCTCTGTGTCTCTCTGTGTCTCTCTGACTCTCTCTGTCACTCTCTGTCTCTCGTTCTCTCTCGCTGTCTCTCGCTGTCTCTCACTGTCTCTCTCTGTCTCTCTCTGTCTCTCTCTCTCTCTCTCTCTGCCTCTTACTGCTGCTCTCGGTCTGTCTCTGTGTCTCTCTGTCTCTCTCTGTCCGTCTCTGTGTGTTTCTGTCTGTCTCTGTCTCTCTCTGCCCCTCTCCGTTCTCTCACTGTCCGTCTCTGTCTCTCCTCGACTCTCTCGGTCGATTTCTGTCTCTGTTTATCTCTCTCTGTCTCTCTCGGGCTCTCTCTCTCTGACTCTCTTTGTCTCTCTCTGCCCTTTCTGGCTCTTTCTGGCTCTTTCTGTCTCCCCCTGTCCCTCTCCATCGAATTCTATCTCTCTCTGTCTGTCTCTGTCTGTCTCTGTCTCCTCTTTCTGTCTCTCCCGGCGTCTCTCTGGGTCTCTGACTCTCTTTGACTCCCTGTGTCTCTTTCTGTCACCTCTCTGTCTCTCTCTCTCTCTCTCTCTCTGACTCTCTCTCTCTGACTCTCTCTGTCTCTCTCGGTCTCACTCTCTGTCTCTCTCTGTCTCTTTCGGTCTCTCTCTCTCTGTCTCTCTCTATCTCTCGCTGTCTCTCGGTGTCTCTCACTTGCTCTCTCGGGCTCTCTCTGTCTCTCGCTCTCTGTCTCTCTTTGTCTCTCTGTGTCATTCTCCCTCTCACTATGATCCTCTTTCTCTCTCTGCTTCTGTCTATCTCTCACTCCCGCTGTCTGCCGCTCTCCGTCTCTCCCTGTCCCTCTATCTCTCTTTGTCCGCCACTGTGTCTCTCTGTCTCTCTCTGACTCTCTCTGTCGCTATCTGTCTCTCTCTGTCCGTCTCTGTCTCTCTCTGACTCTCTCTGTCTCTTTCTGTCTCCGTCTATTTCACTCTGTCTCTCTCGGGCTCTCTCTGTCTGTCTTTGTCTCTCTCTGTCACTCTCTCTCTCTCTCTATGACCCTCTCTGTCTCTCTCTGCTTCTGTCTGTCTCGCACTCCCGCTGTCTGCCGCTCTCCGTCTCTCCGTGTCCCTCTCTCTCGCTTTGTCCGTCTCTGTGTCTCTCTGGCTCTCTCTGTCTCGCTCTGTGTCTCTCTGACTCTCTCTGTCTCTCTCTGACGCTCTCTGTCGCTCTCTGTCTCTCTCTGTCTCTCTATGAGTCTCCCTGTTTCCTTCTGTCTCTCTCGGTCACCTCTCTGTCTCCCTCTGTCGCTCTCTCTGTCTTTCTCTCTCTCTCCCTCTCTGCCTCTCTCTGCCGCTCTCAGTCTCTCTCTGTGTCTCTCTGTCTCTCTCTGACTCTCTCTGTCGCTCTCTGTCTCTCTCTGTCTCTCTCTCTGTCTTTCTCTCTCTCTCTGCCTCTCACTGCTGCTCTCGGTCTGTCTCTGTGTCTCTCTGTCTCTCTCTGTCCGTCTCTGTGTGTTTCTGTCTGTCTCTGTCTCTCTCTGCCCCTCTCCGTTCTCTCGGTGTCCGTCTCTGTCTCTCTCTGACTCTCTCGGTCACTTTCTGTCTCTGTCTATCTCTCTCTGTCTCTCTCGGGCTCTCTCTCTGACTCTCTCTGTCTCTCTCTGTCTTTTTCTGGCTCTTTCTGTCTCCCCCTGTCCCTCTCCGTCGATTTCTATCTCTCTCTGTCTCTCTCTGTCCGTCTCGGTCTGTCTCTGTGTCTCTCTGTCCCTCGCTGTCTCTCACTGGCTCTCTCGGTCTCTGTCGGTCTCGCTGTGATGCTCTCCGTCTCTGTCTGTCTCTGTCTGTAGCTGTCTGTTTCTGTCTGTTCCTCTCTCTCTCCCGGCGTCTTTCGGCATCGCTCTGTGTCTCTCAGACTCTCTCTGTCTCTCTCTCTCTCTATATGTCTCTTTCTCTGTCTCTCTCTGTCTCTTTCTCTCTCTCTCTGTCTATCGCTGTCTCTCACTGGCTCTTTCGGGCATTCTCTGTCTCGCTGTCACGCTCTCTGTCTCTGTCTGTCTCTGTCTGTCTCTCTCTGTCTGTCTGTTCCTCTCTGTCTCTCCCGGCGTCTCTCGGCGTCGCTCTGTGTCTCTCTGTGTCTCTCTGACTCTCTCTGTCTCTCTCTGTCTCTCTCTGTCTCTATCTGTCTCTCCCTGTCTCTCTCTCTCTCTCTCTCTCTCTCTCTCTCTCTCTCTCTCTCTCTCTCTCTCTCTCTCTCTCTCTCTCTCTCTCTCTCTCTCCCTCGTTGTCTCTCTCTGTCTCTCTCTGCCCGTCTCTGTCTGTTTCTGTCCGTGTCTGTCTCTCTCCGTTTCTCTCTGCTTCTGTATGTGTCTCACTCCCTCTGTCTGCCTCTCGCTGTCTCACCCTATCCCTCTCTCTCTCTCTCATTTTGTTCGTCTCCGTGTCTCTCTGTCACGGTCTGTCTCTCCCTGTCTGTCTCTGACTCTCACTGTCGCTATCTGTCTCTCTCTGTCCGTCTCTGTCTCTCTCTGACTCTCTCTGTCTCTTTCTGTCTCTGTCTATCTCACTCTGTCTCTCTCGGGCTCTCTCTGTCTGTCTTTGTCTCTCTCTGTCACTCTCTCTCTCACTATGACCCTCTCTGTCTCTCTCTGCTTCTGTCTGTCTCTCACTCCCGCTGTCTGCCGCTCTCCGTCTCTCTGTGTCCCTCTCTCTCGCTTTGTCCGTCTCTGACTCTCTCTGTCTCTCTCTGACGCTCTCTGTCGCTCTCTGTCTCTCTCTGTCTCTCTATGAGTCTCTCTGTTTCCTTCTGTCTCTCTCTGTCACCTCTCTGTCTCCCTCTGTCGCTCTCTCTGTCTTTCTCTCTCTCTCTGCCGCTCTCGGTCTCTCTCTGTGTCTCTCTGTCTCTCTCTTGTGTCTCTCTGTCTCTCTCTGACTCTCTCTGTCGCTCTCTGTCTCTCTCTGTCTCTCTATGAGTCTCTCTGTTTCCTTCTGTCTCTCTCTGTCACCTCTCTGCCTCCCTCTGTCGCTCTCTCTGTCCTTCTCTCTCTCTCTCTCTCTCTGCCTCTCTCTGCCGTTCTCGGTCTCTCTCACTGTCCGTCTCTGTCTCTCCCTGACTCTCTCTGTTTCTCTCTGTCTCTCCCTGTCTCTCTCTGTCTCTCTCTCTGTCTTTCTCTCTCTCTCTCTCTCTGCCTCTCACTGCTGCTCACGGTCTGTCTCTGTGTCTCTCTGTCTCTCTCTGTCCGTCTCTGTGTGTTTCTGTCTGTCTCTGTCTCTCTCTGCCCTCTCCGTTCTCTCACTGTCCGTCTCTGTCTCTCTCTGACTCTCTCGGTCACTTTCTGTCTCTGTCTATCTCTCTCTGTCTCTCTCGGGCTCCCTCTGTCTGTCTGTTCCTCTCTGACTCTCCCGGCGTCTCTCGGCGTCGCTCTGTGTCTCTCTGACTCTCTCTGTCTCTCGCTTTCTCTCTCTCTGTCGCTCTCTGTCTCTCGCTGTCTCTCGCTGTCTCTCGGTGTCTCTCACTGGCTCTCTCGGGCTCTGTCGGTCTCGCTGTGACGCTCTCTGTCTCTTTCTGTCTGTGTCTGTCTCTGTCTGGCTCTGTCTGTTCCTCTCTGTCTCTCCCGGCGTCTCTTGGCGTCGCTCTGTGTCCCCCTGACTCTCTCTGTCTCTCTCTCTCTCCCGCTGTCCCTCGCTGTCTCTCGCTGCTTCACCCTATCCCTCTCTCTCTCTTTGTCCGTCTCTGTCTCTCTCTGCCCGTCTCTGTCTCTTTCTGTCCGTGTCTGTCTCTCTCTGACCCTCTCCGTCTCTCTCACTGTCCGTCTCTGTCTCTCCCTGACTATCTCTGTCTCTCTCTGTCTCTCTCTGTCTCTCTCTGTCGCTCTCTGTCTCTCGCTATCTCTCGCTGTCTCTGTCTGTCTCTGTCTGTCTCTCTCTGTCTGTCTGTTCCTCTCTGTCTCTCCCGGCGCCTCTCGGCGTCGCTCTGTGTCTCTCTGACTCTCTCTGACTCTCGTTGTCTCTCTCTGTCACTCTCTCTCTCACTATGACCCTCTCTGTCTCCCTCTGCTTCTGTCTGTCTCTCACTCCCGCTGTCTGCCGCTCTCTGTCTCTCCCTGTCCCGCTCTCTCTCTCTCTCTGTGTCCGTCTCTGTGTCTCTCTGGCTCTCTCTTTCTCGCTCTGTGTCTGTCTGACTCTCTCTGTCGCTCTCTGTCTCTCGCTATCTCTCGCTGTCTCTTTCGGTCTCTCTCTCTCTGTCTCTCTCTATCTCTCGCTGTCTCTCGCTGTCTCTCACTTGCTCTCTCGGGCTCTCTCTGTCTCTCGCTCTCTGTCTCTCTTTGTCTCTCTGTGTCATTCTCCCTCTCACTATGACCCTCTCTCTCTCTCTGCTTCTGTCTATCTCTCACTCCCGCTGTCTGCCGCTCTCCGTCTCTCCCTGTCCCTCTCTCTCTCTTCGTCCGCCTCTGTGTCTCTCTGTCTCTCTCTGACTCTCTCTGTCGCTATCTGTCTCTCTCTGTCCGTCTCTGTCTCTCTCTGACTCTCTCTGTCCCTTTCTGACTCTCTCTGTCTGTGTCTGTCTCTTTCTGGCTCTTTCTGTCTCCCCCTGTCCCTCTCCGACGATTTCTATCTCTCTCTGTCTCTCTCTGTCCCTCTCTGTCTCTTTCTGTCCGTGTCTGTCTCTCTCTGCCCCTCTCCGTCTCTCTCTGTCTCGCTCTGTCCGTCTCTGTCTCTCTCGGGCTCTCGCTCTTTCCGTCTCTGTCTCTCTCGGGCTCTCTCTCTGACCTCTCTCTGTCACTCTCTCGCTCACTATGACCCTCTCTGTCTCTCTCTGCTTCTGTCTGTCTCTCTCTGTCCCTCTCTGTTTCGCTCTGTTCATCTCTGTCTCTCTCTGTCCGGCTCTGTCTCTCTTGTTCTCTCCCGGACTCTCTCAATCTCTGTCTGTCTCTGTCTTTCTCTGGCTCCTCTTTCTGTCTCTCCCGGCGTCTGTCTGTGTCTCTGTCTCTCTCTGACTCTCTCTGCTGCTCTCTGTCTCTCTCTGTCTCTCTATGAGTCTCTCTGTTTCCTTCTGTCTCTCTCTGTCACCTCTCTGTCTCCCTCTGTCGCTCTCTCTGTCTTTCTCTCTCTCTCTCTGCCGCTCTCGGTCTCTCTCTGTGTCTCTCTGTCTCTCTCTGTCCGTCGCTGTGTGTCTCTGTCTGTCTCTGTCTCTCTCTGCCCCTCTCCGTTCTCTCGGTGTCCGTCTCTGTCACTCTCTGACTCTCACGGTCACTTTCTGTCTCTGTCTATCTCTCTCTGTCTCTCTCGGGCTCTCCCTGTCTCTCTCTCTCTCTCTGCCTCTTACTGCTGCTCTCGGTCTGTCTCTGTGTCTCTCTGTCTCTCTCTGTCCGTCTCTGTGTGTTTCTGTCTGTCTCTGTCTCTCTCTGCCCCTCTCCGTTCTCTCTCTGTCCGGCTCTGTCTCTCTCGTTCTCTCTCGATCTCTGTCTGTCTCTCTCTGTCTCTTTCGGTCTCTCTCTCTCTGTCTCTCTCTGTCTCTCTCTATCTCTCGCTGTCTCTCGCTGTCTCTCACTTGCTCTCTCGGGCTCTCTCTGTCTCTCGCTCTCTGTCTCTCTTTGTCTCTCTGTGTCATTCTCCCTCTCACTATGACCCTCTCTCTCTCTCTGCTTCTGTCTATCTCTCACTCCCGCTGTCTGCCGCTCTCCGTCTCTCCCTGTCCCTCTCTCTCTCTTCGTCCGCCTCTGTGTCTCTCTGTCTCTCTCTGACTCTCTCTGTCGCTATCTGTCTCTCTCTGTCCGTCTCTGTCTCTCTCTGTCCGTCTCTGTCTCTCTCTGTCTCTTTCTGTCTCTGTCTATTTCACTCTGTCTCTCTCGGGCTCTCTCTGTCTGTCTTTGTCTCTCTCTGTCACTCTCTCTCTCTCACTATGACCCTCTCTGTCTCTCTCTGCTTCTGTCTGTCTCGCACTCCCGCTGTCTGCCGCTCTCCGTCTCTCCGTGTCCCTCTCTCTCGCTTTGTCCGTCTCTGTGTCTCTCTGGCTCTCTTTGTCTCGCTCTGTGTCTCTCTGACTCTCTCTGTCTCTCTCTGACGCTCTCTGTCGCTCTCTGTCTCTCTCTGTCTCTCTATGAGTCTCTCTGTTTCCTTCTGTCTCTCTCTGTCACCTCTCTGTCTTCCTCTGTCGCTCTCTCTGTCTTTCTCTCTCTCTCTCTGCCGCTCTCGGTCTCTCTCTGTGTCTCTCTGTCTCTCTCTGACGCTCTCTGTCGCTCTCTGTCTCTCTCTGTCTCTCTCTCTGTCTTTCTCTCTCTCTCTCTGCCTCTCACTGCTGCTCTCGGTCTGTCTCTGTGTCTCTCTGTCTCTCTCTGTCCGTCTCTGTGTGTTTCTGTCTGTCTATGTCTCTCTCTGCCCCTCTCCGTTCTCTCGGTGTCCGTCTCTGTCTCTCTCTGACTCTCTCGGTCACTTTCTGTCTCTGTCTATCTCTCTCTGTCTCTCTCGGGCTCTCTCTCTGACTCTCTCTGTCTCTCTCTGTCTCTTTCTGGCTCTTTCTGTCTCCCCCTGTCCCTCTCCGTCGATTTCTATCTCTCTCTGTTTCTCTCTGTCCGTCTCGGTCTGTCTCTGTGTCTCTCTGTCCCTCGCTGTCTCTCACTGGCTCTCTCGGTCTCTGTCGGTCTCGCTGTGATGCTCTCCGTCTCTGTCTGTCTCTGTCTGTATCTGTCTGTCTCTGTCTGTTCCTCTCTCTCTCTCCCGGCGTCTTTCGGCGTCCCTCTGTGTCTCTCAGACTCTCTCTGTCTCTCTCTCTCTATCTGTCTCTTTCTCTGTCTCTCTCTGTCTCTTTCTGTCTCTCTCTGTCTATCGCTGACTCTCACTGGCTCTTTCGGGCATTCTCTGTCTCGCTGTCACGCTCTCTGTCTCTGTCTGTCTGTCTCTCTCTGTCTGTCTGTTCCTCTCTGTCTCTCCCGGCGTCTCTGGGCGTCGCTGTGTGTCTCTCTGTGTCTCTCTGACTCTCTGTCACTCTCTGTCTCTCGCTCTCTCTCGCTGTCTCTCGCTGTCTCTCACTGTCTCTCTCTGTCTCTCTCTGTCTCTCTCTCTCTCTCTGCCTCTTACTGCTGCTCTCGGTCTGTCTCTGTGTCTCTCTGCCTCTCTCTGTCCGTCTCTGTGTGTTTCTGTCTGTCTCTGTCTCTCTCTGCCCCTCTCCGTTCTCTCAGTGTCCGTCTCTGTCTCTCTCTGACTCTCTCGGTCACTTTCTGTCTCTGTTTATCTCTCTCTGTCTCTCTCGGGCTCTCTCTCTCTCTCTGACTCTCTTTGTCTCTCTCTGTCCCTTTCTGGCTCTTTCTGGCTCTTTCTGTCTCCCCCTGTCCCTCTCCGTCGAATTCTATCTCTCTCTGTCTGTCTCTGTCTGTCTCTGTCTCCTCTTTCTGTCTCTCCCGGCGTCTCTCTGGGTCTCTGACTCTCTTTGACTCCCTGTGTCTCTTTCTGTCACCTCTCTGTCTCCCTCTCTCTCTCTCTGACTCTCTCTCTGTCTCTCTCGGTCTCACTCTCTGTCTCTTTCTGTCTCTTTCGGTCTCTCTCTCTCTGTCTCTCTCTATCTCTCGCTGTCTCTCGCTGTCTCTCACTTGCTCTCTCGGTCACTTTCTGTCTCTGTCTATCTCTCTCTGTCTCTCTCGGGCTCTCTCTCTGACTCTCTCTGTCTCTCTCTGTCTTTTTCTGGCTCTTTCTGTCTCCCCCTGTCCCTCTCCGTCGATTTCTATCTCTCTCTGTCTCTCTCTGTCCGTCTCGGTCTGTCTCTGTGTCTCTCTGTCCCTCGCTGTCTCTCACTGGCTCTCTCGGTCTCGCTGTGATGCTCTCCGTCTCTGTCTGTCTCTGTCTGTAGCTGTCTGTCTCTGTCTGTTCCTCTCTCTCTCCCGGCGTCTTTCGGCGTCGCTCTGTGTCTCTCAGACTCTCTCTGTCTCTCTCTCTCTCTCTATCTGTCTCTTTCTCTGTCTCTCTCTGTCTCTTTCTCTCTCTCTCTGTCTATCGCTGTCTCTCACTGGCTCTTTCGGACATTCTCTGTCTCGCTGTCACGGTCTCTGTCTCTGTCTGTCTCTGTCTGTCTCTCTCTGTCTGTCTGTTCCTCTCTGTCTCTCCCGGCGTCTCTTGGCGTCGCTCTGTGTCCCCCTGACTCTCTCTGTCTCTCTCTCTCTCCCGCTGTCCCTCGCTGTCTCTCGCTGCTCCACCCTATCCCTCTCTCTCTCTTTGTCCGTCTCTGTCTCTCTCTGCCCGTCTCTGTCTCTTTCTGTCCGTGTCTGTCTCTCTCTGCCCCTCTCCGTCTCTCTCACTGTCCGTCTCTGTCTCTCCCTGACTCTCTCTGTCTCTCTCTGTCTCTCTCTGTCTCTCTCTGTCGCTCTCTGTCTCTCGCTATCTCTCGCTGTCTCTGTCTGTCTCTGTCTGTCTCTCTCTGTCTGTCTGTTCCTCTCTGTCTCTCCCGGCGTCTCTCGGCGTCGCTCTGTGTCTCTCTGACTCTCTCTGTCTCTCTCTGACGCTCTCTGTCGCTCTCTGTCTCTCTCTGTCTCTCTGTTTCCTTCTGTCTCTCTCTGTCACCTCTCTGTCTTCCTCTGTCGCTCTCTCTGTCTTTCTCTCTCTCTCTCTCTGCCGCTCTCGGTCTCTCTCTGTGTCTCTCTGTCTCTCCCTGACTCTCTCTGTCTCTCTCTGTCTCTTTCTGTCTCTCTCTGTCGCTCTCTGTCTCTCGCTATCTCTCGCTGTCTATGTCTGTCTCTGTCTGTCTCTCTCTGTCTGTCTGTTCCTCTCTGTCTCTCCCGGCGTCTCTCGGCGTCGCTCTGTGTCTCTCTGACTCTCTCTGTCTCTCGTTGTCTCTCTCTGTCACTCTCTCTCTCACTATGACCCTCTCTGTCTCCCTCTGCTTCTGTCTGTCTCTCACTCCCGCTGTCTGCCGCTCTCCGTCTCTCTGTGTCCCTCTCTCTCGCTTTGTCCGTCTCTGTGTCTCTCTGGCTCTCTCTGTCTCGCTCTGTGTCTCTCTGACTCTCTCTGTCTCTCTCTGACGCTCTCTGTCGCTCTCTGTCTCTCTCTGTCTCTCTATGAGTCTCTCTGTTTCCTTCTGTCTCTCTCTGTCACCTCTCTGTCTCCCTCTGTCGCTCTCTCTGTCTTTCTCTCTCTCTCTCTGCCGCTCTCGGTCTCTCTCTGTGTCTCTCTGTCTCTCTCTTGTGTCTCTCTGTCTCTCTCTGACTCTCTCTGTCGCTCTCTGTCTCTCTCTGTCTCTCTATGAGTCTCTCTGTTTCCTTCTGTCTCTCTCTGTCACCTCTCTGCCTCCCTCTGTCGCTCTCTCTGTCCTTCTCTCTCTCTCTCTCTCTGCCTCTCTCTGCCATTCTCGGTCTCTCTCACTGTCCGTCTCTGTCTCTCCCTGACTCTCTCTGTTTCTCTCTGTCTCTCCCTGTCTCTCTCTGTCTCTCTCTCTGTCTTTCTCTCTCTCTCTCTCTCTGCCTCTCACTGCTGCTCACGGTCTGTCTCTGTGTCTCTCTGTCTCTCTCTGTCCGTCTCTGTGTGTTTCTGTCTGTCTCTGTCTCTCTCTGCCCTCTCCGTTCTCTCACTGTCCGTCTCTGTCTCTCTCTGACTCTCTCGGTCACTTTCTGTCTCTGTCTATCTCTCTCTGTCTCTCTCGGGCTCCCTCTGTCTGTCTGTTCCTCTCTGACTCTCCCGGCGTCTCTCGGCGTCGCTCTGTGTCTCTCTGACTCTCTCTGTCTCTCGCTTTCTCTCTCTCTGTCGCTCTCTGTCTCTCGCTGTCTCTCGCTGTCTCTCGGTGTCTCTCACTGGCTCTCTCGGGCTCTGTCGGTCTCGCTGTGACGCTCTCTGTCTCTTTCTGTCTGTGTCTGTCTCTGTCTGGCTCTGTCTGTTCCTCTCTGTCTCTCCCGGCGTCTCTTGGCGTCGCTCTGTGTCCCCCTGACTCTCTCTGTCTCTCTCTCTCTCCCGCTGTCCCTCGCTGTCTCTCGCTGCTTCACCCTATCCCTCTCTCTCTCTTTGTCCGTCTCTGTCTCTCTCTGCCCGTCTCTGTCTCTTTCTGTCCGTGTCTGTCTCTCTCTGCCCCTCTCCGTCTCTCTCACTGTCCGTCTCTGTCTCTCCCTGACTATCTCTGTCTCTCTCTGTCTCTCTCTGTCTCTCTCTGTCGCTCTCTGTCTCTCGCTATCTCTCGCTGTCTCTGTCTGTCTCTGTCTGTCTCTCTCTGTCTGTCTGTTTTTCTCTGTCTCTCCCGGCGCCTCTCGGCGTCGCTCTGTGTCTCTCTGACTCTCTCTGACTCTCGTTGTCTCTCTCTGTCACTCTCTCTCTCACTATGACCCTCTCTGTCTCCCTCTGCTTCTGTCTGTCTCTCACTCCCGCTGTCTGCCGCTCTCTGTCTCTCCGTGTCCCGCTCTCTCTCTCTCTCTGTGTCCGTCTCTGTGTCTCTCTGGCTCTCTCTTTCTCGCTCTGTGTCTGTCTGACTCTCTCTGTCGCTCTCTGTCTCTCGCTATCTCTCGCTGTCTCTTTCGGTCTCTCTCTCTCTGTCTCTCTCTATCTCTCGCTGTCTCTCGCTGTCTCTCACTTGCTCTCTCGGGCTCTCTCTGTCTCTCGCTCTCTGTCTCTCTTTGTCTCTCTGTGTCATTCTCCCTCTCACTATGACCCTCTCTCTCTCTCTGCTTCTGTCTATCTCTCACTCCCGCTGTCTGCCGCTCTCCGTCTCTCCCTGTCCCTCTCTCTCTCTTCGTCCGCCTCTGTGTCTCTCTGTCTCTCTCTGACTCTCTCTGCCGCTATCTGTCTCTCTCTGTCCGTCTCTGTCTCTCTCTGACTCTCTCTGTCCCTTTCTGACTCTCTCTGTCTGTGTCTGTCTCTTTCTGGCTCTTTCTGTCTCCCCCTGTCCCTCTCCGACGATTTCTATCTCTCTCTGTCTCTCTCTGTCCCTCTCTGTCTCTTTCTGTCCGTGTCTGTCTCTCTCTGCCCCTCTCCGTCTCTCTCTGTCTCGCTCTGTCCGTCTCTGTCTCTCTCGGGCTCTCGCTCTTTCCGTCTCTGTCTCTCTCGGGCTCTCTCTCTGACCTCTCTCTGTCACTCTCTCGCTCACTATGACCCTCTCTGTCTCTCTCTGCTTCTGTCTGTCTCTCTCTGTCCCTCTCTGTTTCGCTCTGTTCATCTCTGTCTCTCTCTGTCCGGCTCTGTCTCTCTTGTTCTCTCCCGGACTCTCTCAATCTCTGTCTGTCTCTGTCTTTCTCTGGCTCCTCTTTCTGTCTCTCCCGGCGTCTGTCTGTGTCTCTGTCTCTCTCTGACTCTCTCTGCTGCTCTCTGTCTCTCTCTGTCTCTCTATGAGTCTCTCTGTTTCCTTCTGTCTCTCTCTGTCACCTCTCTGTCTCCCTCTGTCGCTCTCTCTGTCTTTCTCTCTCTCTCTCTGCCGCTCTCGGTCTCTCTCTGTGTCTCTCTGTCTCTCTCTGTCCGTCGCTGTGTGTCTCTGTCTGTCTCTGTCTCTCTCTGCCCCTCTCCGTTCTCTCGGTGTCCGTCTCTGTCACTCTCTGACTCTCACGGTCACTTTCTGTCTCTGTCTATCTCTCTCTGTCTCTCTCGGGCTCTCCCTGTCTCTCTCTCTCTCTCTCTGCCTCTTACTGCTGCTCTCGGTCTGTCTCTGTGTCTCTCTGTCTCTCTCTGTCCGTCTCTGTGTGTTTCTGTCTGTCTCTGTCTCTCTCTGCCCCTCTCCGTTCTCTCTCTGTCCGGCTCTGTCTCTCTCGTTCTCTCTCGATCTCTGTCTGTCTCTCTCTGTCTCTTTCGGTCTCTCTCTCTCTGTCTCTCTCTGTCTCTCTCTATCTCTCGCTGTCTCTCGCTGTCTCTCACTTGCTCTCTCGGGCTCTCTCTGTCTCTCGCTCTCTGTCTCTCTTTGTCTCTCTGTGTCATTCTCCCTCTCACTATGACCCTCTCTCTCTCTCTGCTTCTGTCTATCTCTCACTCCCGCTGTCTGCCGCTCTCCGTCTCTCCCTGTCCCTCTCTCTCTCTTCGTCCGCCTCTGTGTCTCTCTGTCTCTCTCTGACTCTCTCTGTCGCTATCTGTCTCTCTCTGTCCGTCTCTGTCTCTCTCTGTCCGTCTCTGTCTCTCTCTGTCTCTTTCTGTCTCTGTCTATTTCACTCTGTCTCTCTCGGGCTCTCTCTGTCTGTCTTTGTCTCTCTCTGTCACTCTCTCTCTCTCACTATGACCCTCTCTGTCTCTCTCTTCTTCTGTCTGTCTCGCACTCCCGCTGTCTGCCGCTCTCCGTCTCTCCGTGTCCCTCTCTCTCGCTTTGTCCGTCTCTGTGTCTCTCTGGCTCTCTTTGTCTCGCTCTGTGTCTCTCTGACTCTCTCTGTCTCTCTCTGACGCTCTCTGTCGCTCTCTGTCTCTCTCTGTCTCTCTATGAGTCTCTCTGTTTCCTTCTGTCTCTCTCTGTCACCTCTCTGTCTTCCTCTGTCGCTCTCTCTGTCTTTCTCTCTCTCTCTCTGCCGCTCTCGGTCTCTCTCTGTGTCTCTCTGTCTCTCTCTGACGCTCTCTGTCGCTCTCTGTCTCTCTCTGTCTCTCTCTCTGTCTTTCTCTCTCTCTCTCTGCCTCTCACTGCTGCTCTCGGTCTGTCTCTGTGTCTCTCTGTCTCTCTCTGTCCGTCTCTGTGTGTTTCTGTCTGTCTATGTCTCTCTCTGTCCCTCTCCGTTCTCTCGGTGTCCGTCTCTGTCTCTCTCTGACTCTCTCGGTCACTTTCTGTCTCTGTCTATCTCTCTCTGTCTCTCTCGGGCTCTCTCTCTGACTCTCTCTGTCTCTCTCTGTCTCTTTCTGGCTCTTTCTGTCTCCCCCTGTCCCTCTCCGTCGATTTCTATCTCTCTCTGTTTCTCTCTGTCCGTCTCGGTCTGTCTCTGTGTCTCTCTGTCCCTCGCTGTCTCTCACTGGCTCTCTCGGTCTCTGTCGGTCTCGCTGTGATGCTCTCCGTCTCTGTCTGTCTCTGTCTGTATCTGTCTGTCTCTGTCTGTTCCTCTCTCTCTCTCCCGGCGTCTTTCGGCGTCCCTCTGTGTCTCTCAGACTCTCTCTGTCTCTCTCTCTCTATCTGTCTCTTTCTCTGTCTCTCTCTGTCTCTTTCTGTCTCTCTCTGTCTATCGCTGACTCTCACTGGCTCTTTCGGGCATTCTCTGTCTCGCTGTCACGCTCTCTGTCTCTGTCTGTCTGTCTGTCTCTCTCTGTCTGTCTGTTCCTCTCTGTCTCTCCCGGCGTCTCTGGGCGTCGCTGTGTGTCTCTCTGTGTCTCTCTGACTCTCTGTCACTCTCTGTCTCTCGCTCTCTCTCGCTGTCTCTCGCTGTCTCTCACTGTCTCTCTCTGTCTCTCTCTGTCTCTCTCTCTCTCTCTGCCTCTTACTGCTGCTCTCGGTCTGTCTCTGTGTCTCTCTGCCTCTCTCTGTCCGTCTCTGTGTGTTTCTGTCTGTCTCTGTCTCTCTCTGCCCCTCTCCGTTCTCTCAGTGTCCGTCTCTGTCTCTCTCTGACTCTCTCGGTCACTTTCCGTCTCTGTTTATCTCTCTCTGTCTCTCTCGGGCTCTCTCTCTCTCTCTGACTCTCTTTGTCTCTCTCTGTCCCTTTCTGGCTCTTTCTGGCTCTTTCTGTCTCCCCCTGTCCCTCTCCATCGAATTCTATCTCTCTCTGTCTGTCTCTGTCTGTCTCTGTCTCCTCTTTCTGTCTCTCCCGGCGTCTCTCTGGGTCTCTGACTCTCTTTGACTCCCTGTGTCTCTTTCTGTCACCTCTCTGTCTCCCTCTCTCTCTCTCTGACTCTCTCTCTGTCTCTCTCGGTCTCACTCTCTGTCTCTCTCTGTCTCTTTCGGTCTCTCTCTCTCTGTCTCTCTCTATCTCTCGCTGTCTCTCGCTGTCTCTCACTTGCTCTCTCGGTCACTTTCTGTCTCTGTCTATCTCTCTCTGTCTCTCTCGGGCTCTCTCTCTGACTCTCTCTGTCTCTCTCTGTCTTTTTCTGGCTCTTTCTGTCTCCCCCTGTCCCTCTCCGTCGATTTCTATCTCTCTCTGTCTCTCTCTGTCCGTCTCGGTCTGTCTCTGTGTCTCTCTGTCCCTCGCTGTCTCTCACTGGCTCTCTCGGTCTCGCTGTGATGCTCTCCGTCTCTGTCTGTCTCTGTCTGTAGCTGTCTGTCTCTGTCTGTTCCTCTCTCTCTCCCGGCGTCTTTCGGCGTCGCTCTGTGTCTCTCAGACTCTCTCTGTCTCTCTCTCTCTCTCTCTATCTGTCTCTTTCTCTGTCTCTCTCTGTCTCTTTCTCTCTCTCTCTGTCTATCGCTGTCTCTCACTGGCTCTTTCGGACATTCTCTGTCTCGCTGTCACGCTCTCTGTCTCTGTCTGTCTCTGTCTGTCTCTCTCTGTCTGTCTGTTCCTCTCTGTCTCTCCCGGCGTCTCTTGGCGTCGCTCTGTGTCCCCCTGACTCTCTCTGTCTCTCTCTCTCTCCCGCTGTCCCTCGCTGTCTCTCGCTGCTTCACCCTATCCCTCTCTCTCTCTTTGTCCGTCTCTGTCTCTCTCTGCCCGTCTCTGTCTCTTTCTGTCCGTGTCTGTCTCTCTCTGCCCCTCTCCGTCTCTCTCACTGTCCGTCTCTGTCTCTCCCTGACTCTCTCTGTCTCTCTCTGTCTCTCTCTGTCTCTCTCTGTCGCTCTCTGTCTCTCGCTATCTCTCGCTGTCTCTGTCTGTCTCTGTCTGTCTCTCTCTGTCTGTCTGTTCCTCTCTGTCTCTCCCGGCGTCTCTCGGCGTCGCTCTGTGTCTCTCTGACTCTCTCTGTCTCTCTCTGACGCTCTCTGTCGCTCTCTGTCTCTCTCTGTCTCTCTGTTTCCTTCTGTCTCTCTCTGTCACCTCTCTGTCTTCCTCTGTCGCTCTCTCTGTCTTTCTCTCTCTCTCTCTCTGCCGCTCTCGGTCTCTCTCTGTGTCTCTCTGTCTCTCCCTGACTCTCTCTGTCTCTCTCTGTCTCTTTCTGTCTCTCTCTGTCGCTCTCTGTCTCTCGCTATCTCTCGCTGTCTATGTCTGTCTCTGTCTGTCTCTCTCTGTCTGTCTGTTCCTCTCTGTCTCTCCCGGCGTCTCTCGGCGTCGCTCTGTGTCTCTCTGACTCTCTCTGTCTCTCGTTGTCTCTCTCTGTCACTCTCTCTCTCACTATGACCCTCTCTGTCTCCCTCTGCTTCTGTCTGTCTCTCACTCCCGCTGTCTGCCGCTCTCCGTCTCTCTGTGTCCCTCTCTCTCGCTTTGTCCGTCTCTGTGTCTCTCTGGCTCTCTCTGTCTCTCTCTCTCTCTCTCTGCCTCTTACTGCTGCTCTCGGTCTGTCTCTGTGTCTCTCTGTCTCTCTCGGTCCGTCTCTGTGTGTTTCTGTCTGTCTCTGTCTCTCTCTGCCCCTCTCCGTTCTCTCACTGTCCGTCTCCGTCTCTCGCTGACTCTCTCTGTCTCTCTCTGTCTCTTTATGTCGCTTTCTGTCTCGCCCTGTCCATCTTCGTCTATTTCTATCTCTCTCTGTCTCTCTCTGTCCGTCTCTGTCTCTCTCTGCCCCTCTCTGTCTCTCTCTGTCCCTTTCTGACCCTCTCTGTCTGTGTCTGTCTCTTTCTGGCTCTTTCTGTCTCCCCCTGTCCCTCTCCGACGATTTCTATCTCTCTCTGTCTCTCTCTGTCCCTCTCTGTCTCTTTCTGTCCGTGTCTGTCTCTCTCTGCCCCTCTCCGTTCTCTCGGTGTCCGTCTCTGTCACTCTCTGACTCTCACGGTCACTTTCTCTCTGTCTATCTCTCTCTGTCTCTCTCGGGCTCTCTCTCTGACTTTCTCTGTCTCTCTCTGTCTCTTTCTGGCTCTTTCTGTCTCCCCCTGTCCCTCTCCGTCGATTTCTATCTCTCTCTGTCTCTCTCTGTCCGTCTCGGTCTGTCTCTGTGTCTCTCTGTCCCTCGCTGTCTCTCACTGGCTCTCTCGGTCTCTGTCGGTCTCGCTGTGATGCTCTCCGTCTCTGTCTGTCTCTGTCTGTAGCTGTCTGTCTCTGTCTGTTCCTCTCTCTCTCCCGGCGTCTTTCGGCGTCGCTCTGTGTCTCTCAGACTCTCTCTGTCTCTCTCTCTCTCTATCTGTCTCTTTCTCTGTCTCTCTCTGTCTCTTTCTCTCTCTTTCTGTCTATCGCTGTCTCTCACTGGCTCTTTCGGGCATTCTCTGTCTCGCTGTCACGCTCTCTGTCTCTGTCTGTCTCTCTCTGTCTGTCTGTTCCTCTCTGTCTCTCCCGGCGTCTCTCGGCGTCGCTCTGTGTCTCTCTGTGTCTCTCTGCCTCTCTCTGTCTCTCTCTGTCTCTCTCTCTCTGTCTCTATCTGTCTCTCCTTGTCTCTCTCTGTCACTCTCTCTCTCACTATGACCCTCTCTGTCTCCCTCTGCTTCTGTCTGTCTCTCCCTCCCGCGGTCTGCCGCTCTCTGTCTCACCCTGTCCCGCTCTCACTCTCTCTCTCTCTCTCTCTGTGTCCGTCTCTGTCTCTCACTGGCTCTCTCAGGCTCTCTCTGTCACGGTCTGTCTCTCTCTGTCTCTCTCTGACTCTCTCTGTCGCTATCTGTCTCTCTCTGTCCGTCTCTGTCTCTCTCTGACTCTCTCTGTCTCTTTCGGTCTCTGTCTATCTCACTCTGTCTCTCTCGGGTTCTCTCTGTCTGTCTTTGTCTCTCTCTGTCACTCTCTCTCTCACTATGACCCTCTCTGTCTCTCTCTGCTTCTGTCTGTTTCTCACTCCCGCTGTCTGCCGCTCTCCGTCTCTCCGTGTCCCTCTCTCTCGCTTTGTCCGTCTCTGTGTCTCTCTGGCTCTCTCTGTCTCGCTCTGTGTCTCTCTGACTCTCTCTGTCTCTCTCTGACGCTCTCTGTCGCTCTCTGTCTCTCTCTGTCTCTCTATGAGTCTCTCTGTTTCCTTCTGTCTCTCTCTGTCACATCTCTGTCTCCCTCCGTCGCTCTCTCTGTCTTTCTCTCTCTCTCTCTCTCTGCCGCTCTCGGTCTCTCTCTGTTTCTCTCTGTCTCTCTCTTGTGTCTTTCTGTCTCTCTCTGACTCTCTCTGTCGCTCTCTGTCTCTCTCTGTCTCTCTATGAGTCTCTCTGTTTCCTTCTGTCTCTCTCTGTCACCTCTCTGCCTCCCTCTGTCGCTCTCTCTGTCCTTCTCTCTCTCTCTCTCTCTCTGCCTCTCTCTGCCGTTCTCGGTCTCTCTCACTGTCCGTCTCTGTCTCTCCCTGACTCTCTCTGTCTCTCTCTGTCTCTCTCTGTCTCTCTCTCTCTCTCTCTGCCTCTTACTGCTGCTCTCGGTCTGTCTCTGTGTCTCTCTGTCTCTCTCGGTCCGTCTCTGTGTGTTTCTGTCTGTCTCTGTCTCTCTCTGCCCCTCTCCGTTCTCTCACTGTCCGTCTCCGTCTCTCGCTGACTCTCTCTGTCTCTCTCTGTCTCTTTCTGGCGCTTTCTGTCTCCCCCTGTCCCTCTCCGACGATTTCTATCTCTCTCTGTCTCTCTCTGTCCCTCTCTGTCTCTTTCTGTCCGTGTCTGTCTCTCTCTGCCCCTCTCCGTCTCTCTCTGTCTCGCTCTGTCCGTCTCTGTCTCTCTCGGGCTCTCGCTCTTTCCGTCTCTGTCTCTCTCGGGCTCTCTCTCTGACCTCTCTCTGTCACTCTCTCGCTCACTATGACCCTCTCTGTCTCTCTCTGCTTCTGTCTGTCTCTCTCTGTCCCTCTCTGTTTCGCTCTGTTCATCTCTGTCTCTCTCTGTCCGGCTCTGTCTCTCTCGTTCTCTCTCGGACTCTCTCACTCTCTGTCTGTCTCTGTCTTTCTCTGGCTCCTCTTTCTGTCTCTCCCGGCGTCTGTCTGTGTCTCTGACTCTCTTT